>NC_057812.1:329427795-329607464 GCF_018294505.1 Triticum aestivum
CACCTGAAGACTTACCACGAGTGATTGGGCGAGGTCTGTGTGACCTTGGCTCAAGGAGAATACGGTGAGGACTGTGTGTCCGGGACTGTGTGTCCTCAGGTTTAAATACCTAGCCGCTCCAACCAGACATACAACTAAGACATCAGTTGGAACTGGTCTACCAAATAATTGTCTTCACCAAGCTCACTGGTTCTATTTCCTCAACTCTTTCATTTCCTCATAACTATGTTGAGTGCTTGTTCGTATTTGTGTTTGAAGACCTTGACTGAAGACTTTCTCAATTTCCTCAATTCAATTTCTTCAGCCTGTTTGTCTTAATCCTGTGTTATCCTGTGTTTACGCTTTCTATACTCTGTGCTTGTTTTCATTTCATCATGATGACTAAGCTTGTGCTCTGTTATGTTTACTTTTGAGTACTTATTCCGCTGCTAGTAGTTATTCGCTAAGGAATTTCCTCACCTGCAAATTCCTCAGTGAAGAATTCATAAAAATCGCCTATTCACCCCCCTCTAGTCGATATAACGCACTTTCAATTGGTATAAGAGCAAGGTACTCCCTCGTTCTGTGTGATTTTGGTTTAACCGCCTAGAGTTTCAGTTATGTCGATCGCAGGTATGATCAAGGTCTCTGCTGGGTGTCCTACCTTCGATGGGATGGACTACCCCTACTGGAAGAATAAGATGCGAATGCATCTTGAGGCAACTGATAACGATCTCTGGTATGTTCTGGAAAATGGTGTTCCCTCAGTCACACCTTCTCCGAATGCTGCTGATGTGAAGAGATTCAAGCAACTCGACTCTCAAGCGAAGAATATTATATGTGGCCATCTGAGCAAAGGACAGTATGGAAGAGTGAGTGCGTTGGAAACTGCTAAACTCATCTGGGATAGGTTGTCCAAGGTCAATGAAGGAGTCTCAACACAGCGTGACTCACGAGTTGATGTTCTTCGCAATCTCTTCAACCGCTTCAAAGGACTCAAAAATGAAAATGTTCAACAAACCTTCGATCGCCTCACTGACATCTCAAATGAGCTTCAAGCACTTGGTGCCACTGACATCACCGACCATGAGGTGGTGAATAAATTGATGAGATCGCTCGATTCCTTATTTGACACTCTAGCATTGATGATGCAAGAACATGTTGATTACAAGTCACTTGATCCCTCTGATATCCTCGAGAGGCTAAATACTTATGAGTTCCAGCTTGCTGAGAAGAGAGATCTCTATGGTTCGAGCTATGGCAGATCACGTGCCTTGAAGGTCAAGGCAGTGTCTGAATCTGAAGATGAAGATTCTGGTAGTAGCCTTGGTGATCCTGAAGAACTGAGCCATGAGCTAGCACTGCTCGTGAAGAAATTCTAGAAATTCTCAAGACGTGGTCGCTTTGGAAAATCCTCAAGGAGCAATGATTCCTCATCCAATGACTACAAGAAGAGGCTTTATCACAAATGCAAGAAACCTGGACACTACATTCATGATTGTCCTTAGTGGGAAAAGGAATCAAAGAAGAAGAAATACAAGAATTACAGTTCTGATGGCGCGAAGAAAAAGAAGAAATCCTCAAAATCTTCATCATCAAAATCCTCGAAGTCTTCATCTTACAAGAAGAGCAGCTCCAAGAAGGCTCGGGCGTTCATTGGCAAGGAAATGGACTCTAAGGCTGAATCTGAGGAACATGAGGAAGAGGAGGCATCTGAGGAGTCTGATTCTTGTGTGGCGAGCCTGGCTCTCGCTACTGCTTTCGTCAGCAAGTCCATCTTCAACTCTGAAGAAAATGGCTTCACCAACATGGCTGATGGACACCATGATGACTATGCTCCCACCTATTGCTTCATGGCAAAAGGTGCCAAGGTACTCAAATACCCCTCCTCTGAATTAAGTGAGAATGAATCCGATGAAAACCTCAAACCCAGCTACTCCAAACTTGCTAATATTGCTGTAAAACAACAAAAGGCTTTTGAAAAGGTTCAAAACATGCTTGACAAAAGTGATGATATGTTGGGTGAAGAAATGGATCGCACTAAAACCTTGACTGAAAATCTTCAGAGACTTCAGTCTAGGTTTGACAACCTTCAAGGTCGTCATAACACTCCCTTATCTGATCATGAGAAGCTTTCATATGAATTTCTTCAAAGAAAGCAAGATCTTGAAAAGCTAAGAGTGAGTTATGAAGATCTTCAGAAGGAACGTGATTCATTACTTGCTCAACAAATCAGCGCTTCTCAGGAAGAATTTGTTCCTCCATGCTTGAAGTGCATTGAACGTGAATCTGCTAATTCTTCACCTGAATGTTCAAATGCTGCTAATGTTTCAAATTCTTCACCTGCCTCTGCTATCACTAATTCGTCATCTGAGGACATTGTTAGTATCACTGATGATGCAGGGTTGAAGGAATTGTACATGACAGTCATGTACAAAAGCCTCAAAGGGCATCCGACTCTTTGTGATGTGCTTAAAAAGCAGATCCTCAACAGGAACCCTAGGACAGAGGGTATTGCCTTTGAGAGGAAACTCAATGCTGATGGTACATATTGGAAGCCTGAGCAGTACCCCAAAACCTCATGGGTTGCTGCAAAGGGACCTCCAGTTGATCCATCTAACTTATCTGGCTTTGCATGTGAATCTCCTCGTTCTGATGATGAGTCATTTGACTCCAACTATAAACTATTCAAAAATCACAATGGTGAAATATTTGCTAGATATGTTGGCACTAACTGCAGGAACGGTCCTCCAATGAAGAAAATCTGGGTTCCCAAAAGGTGCCTTGAAAGTCTTCACGTGAATGTCCTCGGGACACCACCTGTGAAGAATAGGAACCCCAGATCAAATTCTTCATATGGACCAAATCCTCAAAAGGGTCAAAGTCCTCATATGAATATCATCGTGCTAACAACTCTGTTTTGCAGGGAAGAGCTAAGGGCTATGAATATGAGCATTATTCTTCTAATCATTATGTTTATAAGTCCTCGAATAATTTCTCTGCTTATTCATATGCTTATCCTAACCCCTCTTATGTGAAACAAAATGGACTGGCCTCCATGCCACCTTTCTCGTATGGAGCTCGCAGAGTGATGAACTCTTTGCCACCCCTTCAGATGTGGGTGGTGAAGAAAAAGAACTAATCTCTTCTGCAGGTCAGGTCTCCAGACGTACGTAATTGTCTAAAGAATTTGCTGGAGACCTGAATGTGCCTGAAAGGACGCAGGCTAATCATGAAGAAATGAACTTTCATTTCTCACGTCCTCATACTGATTTATCTGTTCTCTTTCTTGATGAAATTGATCTGATGAATTGATGTCATATTCTTCACTGATGAAGTATATGAGTTCGTAAGTTGCACTAATTCATCTGTAGGATGATCAACCCATAGCCACTGAGTGGGTCCTCGATAGTGGATGTACAAATCACATGACTGGTGACAAGAATCTATTGATGGATGCTCCCTTATCACCATCGCATCTGAAGCATATCATCTTTGCTGACAAAGGCAAATGTCAGGTATTGGGTCTAGGTAAGGTTGCGATCACAAAGGATCGACACATGGACAAAGTCATGCTTCTAGAGTCCTTAGGATACAACCTCATGTCTGTCTCAATGCTTTGCGATCTTGATATGGTTGTTGTCTTTGGCCAGTACCGTTGTGTTGTGCTTATGGAAGCTAAGAATTCCAAAGTCTTCGAAGGCTTTAGGAGAGGAGTCTTGTATATTGTTGATTTCTCTACAGGACCACAACCAACCGTGTGTTTACTTGCAAAAGCTTCAGAAGGCTGGCTCTGGCATCGACGACTTGGTCATGCAGGCATGAGGAATTTGCACACGCTTGCAAAGAAGAAGCATGGCATTGGCATTGAGAATGTCAAATTCCTCAAGGATCACTCATGCAGAGCCTGTGAAGCTGGAAAGATGACCAAGGCCAAGCATCCAGCGAAGACAATCATGACTACCACTCAACCATTTGAATTGCTTCATATGGATTTTTTTGGCCCTAGTCATTATTCTGCTGTTACAAATGATCCATCTCTATATGGCTTTGTTATTGTTGATGATTACTCTCGTTACACATGGTTACACATTGTCACTTACAAACGTGAAGTGCAGGAAGTCTTCAAACGATTTTCCTCGAGGGCTTCAACCAACTTTGGTGTGAAGATCAAGCACACCAGAAGTGAGAATGGAACTGAGTTCAAGAATTTTGGTCTTGATGTAACGCCCCGGACACACCCGCCGGTGGTCGTTACTCCTGGCGGGATCTAGACTGGCCCCATAGATCAATACTAGTCTTTTCTGCACACTTTGTCCTTACTCATGCGCACCCGGGAGCAACTTCCCGGCCGGTCACCCATCCTGACACTACTCCAAGCTGAGCACGCTTAACTTTGGAGTGCTGTCCAAATGGGCTCCCGGAAAAGAAGGAATTCCTTATTGATATGAGTAGTCTATCATCCCTAATAAGCCAGACCATCACATACACCCCACTCAGAGGAACTGACGTCCTCGTCGAGCCACAGGAACGTTCCCTCTTGACACATACGTATGTGCATCCAGTCTGGTACATGTACCATGTCGTGTGCCACGACGGGTCATAAACGTCATGAACAACATGACCGTGCACCTGTCTGCAAACATCCGTGTAACCGCAAGGGTCGGCTCTGATACCAACTTGTAATGCCCCGGACACACCCGCTGGTGGTCGTTACTCCTGGCGGGATCTAGACTGGCCCCATAGATCAATACTAGTCTTTTATGCGCACTTTGTCCTCACTCATGCGCACCCGGGAGCAACTTCCCGGTCGGTCACCCATCCTGACACTACTCCAAGCTGAGCACGCTTAACTTTTGAGTTCTGTCCGAATGGGTTCCCGGAAAAGAAGGAATTCCTTATTGATATGAGTAGTCTATCATCCCTAATAAGCCAGGCCATCACACTTGATGACTATCTTGATGAACTTGGTATCACTCATGAGTTATCTGCTCCTTATACTCCTCAGCAGAATGGCGTCGTGGAGTGCAAGAACAAAACTCTTGTTGAGATGGCTCACACTATGCTTGATAAATACAAGACACCTCGTCGTTTCTGGATTGTTGCAATTGATACTGTGTGCCACATCATTAATAGAGTATATCTTCACAAATTCTTCAAAAAGACTGCCTATGAACTCCTAACTAACAAGAAACCCAATATAAGTTATTTCAAAGTCTTCGGTGCTAAATGTTGGATTAGAGATCCTCATCACAACTCAAAATTTGCACCGAAAGCACATGAAGGTTTCATGCTTGGTTACGGAAAGGACTCGCACACCTACAGAGTCTTCAACAATGTTCTTCACAAGGTTGTTGAAACTATAGATGTGCGGTTCGATGAAACTAATGGCTCGCAAAGAGAGCACCTACCTTCCGTGATAGATGAACCAGCACCTGAGGAAACTATCAAGTTCAAGGCTACTGAGGATGTCATTCCTACTGAAGAATCTGCAGAAGAATTCATTCCAGAACATGAAAACGTCGAGCTAATGCACCTGAAGAAAATACTGAAGAAAATGGTGCTGAAGAAAATGCTGATCAAATTCCTCAACGACAACCAGCTCATCCTCGCATTGCAAAAGAAGTGCAAGTTGAAAAGATCATCAATTACATTAAAGCGCCATGTCCTCTCACACGCTCAAAAGCTTCACATTTATCTAACTTTTGTGGGCACTATGCTTTTGTCTCTATCATAGAGCCCACTAAGGTAGATGAAGCATTTCTGGAGCCTGAGTGGATTCAGGCCATGCAAGAATTACATCAGTTCGAGCTCAAGAACGTCTGGGAACTGGTCAAACGTCCAGATCCTCGCAAGCACAATATCATTGGCACAAAATGGATCTATCGCAACAATCAAGACGAAAACGGCTTTGTGGTAAGCAATAAGGCACGTCTTGTAGCTCAAGGCCACACACAGGTTGAAGGAATTGATTTCTATGGAACTTTTGCACCTGTTGCTAGACTTGAGGCTATTCACATATTACTTGCTTATGCTAACCATCATGATATCACTCTATATCAAATGGATGTGAAAAGTGCATTCCTCAATGGTAAGCTTGAGGAAGAAGTATATGTTGCTCAACCCACAGGTTTTGAAGATCCAAAGCATCCTGACAAAGTCTTCAGACTCAATAAGGCCCTCTATGGCCTCAAGCAGGCCCCACGGGCGTGGTATGATACTTTGAAGGAATTCCTTATGAAGAAAGGCTTCAATCCCGGTTCACTCGACCCTACTCTTTCACTAAATCTTATGATGGTGAATTGTTTGTGTGCCAAATATATGTTGATGATATTATCTTTGGCTGTACTAACCAATGTTATAGTGATGAATTTTCATATATGATGAGTGAAGAATATCAAATGTCTATGATGGGAGAATTGAAATTCTTCTTAGGTCTTCAAATTCGTCAACAACACAATGACATATTCATATCTCAGGAGAAGTACCTCAAGGATGTACTGAGGAAATTCGGCATGCAAGATTGCAAAGGCGTCAAAATTCCTATGCCCACAAATGGCCATCTGTGCACTGATGAAAATGGTATCGACTTCGATCATAAGGTATACCGCTCCATGATTGATTCTTTATTGTACTTATGTGCATCTAGGCCAGATATTATGTTTAGTGTTTGCATGTGTGCCCGATTTCAAGCTACACCGAAGGAATCACACCATCAGGCTGTGAAGCATATTCTTCGATATTTAGCTCACACACCAACACTTGGATTATGGTACCCCAAGGGCTCGGCTTTTGATCTCATTGGATATTCTGACTCTCACTATGCAGGTGATCGTGTGGACCGCAAGTCAACATCTGGTACATGTCATTTCCTCGGACGATCTTTGGTCGGTTGGTCCTCGAAGAAACAGAACTGCGTATCACTATCTATTGCTGAAGCTGAGTACATTGCCGCTAGTTCGTGCTGTGCTCAATTGCTATGGATGAAGCAAACTCTCAAGGACTAGGCGTCAACATGAAGAATGTGCCTCTCTACTGTGACAATGAGAGTGCCATCAAGATTGCTCACAACCCAGTTCAGCACTCGAAGACAAAGCACATTCAGATTCGTCATCATTTTCTTCGTGATCATGTGTTGAAGGGCGGCATTTCTATTGAGCATGTGAAGACTGAAGAACAGCTAGCCGATAACTTCACAAAGCCTTGGATGAGAAGAGATTTAGCAAGTTGCGGTTTGAGCTAAATATCTTAGAATCTTCGAATGTTCTTTGAAAGGGACACTCATCCTAACACTTATGCAAAATTGATGACTTAGATGTGCAACACATGAAGAAACATTTTTCTTCAATCAATGAAGAAGAACACTCTAAGTGTGAAGAAATTAACAAAGAATTTGATTCTCAGAACCCTACGACAATTGTACGCGGTGTCTGAAATCATCATTCTTATACGGTGGGTCACGCCACCACCAAAAAGTTGAAAATCCTCAATTTGAGTTTTTTTTGAAATTCCTCAGTTGTTCAAATTCTTCAACTTTGCATTGTCTTCACTGTTTCCGTCGTTTTTTTCATTGGCTATATATATATATGAGTTTATGTACTCTACAACATTCACTTATGGCTATTTCTTCAAGTTGGTTTTTCTGCTAAGTGAATGTGATCGGACCCTTCCCCCTCTATGCTATACTCAACCTAATCTGTTCACAAATTCTTCATGTGCGTTCTAATTGGAACTCGTTCAAAAATCTTCGCTGTGTCCTTGTCAGCTAAAGAAATTGCAAACGGAACTTTAAAATCTATCTTATCTAAATTTTCGGCTTTGTCGCTCAAACCGTTCCGCATCCCATGATATACTTATCCTTTCACCCACGATCGCACACGATCTCCACCTCTCAGTACGTGGGTGACACATGTCAAGCGAATGAGAAGGGTCAGGGGCACGTTCGTCCAATTTCTTCGAGCGAACAGTTTTCACCATGGCTATAAATACTCCCCTTCCCCTTCCTCATTTCCTTTACTCCGCTCAATCTCTCTAGCTCGAGATTCTCAAACCCTAGCGCCGCCGCTACATCATCGTCGCCGGTGAGGAAAAGCTTCACTGCCTCGTCCTCATCACCGTCGCACTCACGCCGGCCGCGGAAATCTTCACTCCGCTGCCGCCGTAGCTTTCTTCCTCCGCCAAGTTAGGGCGTGGAAGATCTGCACTGACGAACTTCACATCTCCACATTCTAGTTCGTCGTGTTCTTCGTATAGGGTAATAAAAGGTTACTTTTACTGCCCTCCTTGATTCAAACGATTTCTATAAAATCCTCAAAGGTGTTTTCTTCATACCTTCACACACTAAAACACCTCACATGTCATCTGTTCTTGATTCGTTTCTCTAAGCTATGTTTTTCTTCAAGATTCCGCAAATGTGTGGATTTTAGATCTATACATCTCTGGAACCTAAGACAAAGAACGCTTAGTGAAATTCTTCAAGACTCATCTGGTCAAATTCCTCAAACTTGTTCTTTATAAAAACCTTCTAAGAACGCATATGACCTCTCCAAATTCCTCGCAACTATACTCTGTTCACAAGTACTCATGTCAGCTGCTGAATCACTAGGTTCTCATCAACTTAACTCATTTGCAGCGTTCCTCGAAGAAAAGTTGCATACCTCTTCAGAGAATTCAATTGTTCAAATTCCTCAACTGAAGAAAATGGCTGATGGTAAGAAGCCACAGAAAGGAGGAAAGAGGCCTGAGGTCAACACTGCCTTTAAAATCCCTAAGGACATCTATGCTGGGTACTGCACACCCCCTGAAGAAGATAAAAATCAGCACAAGGTGCACATTCAAAAGATTGAGAGGAGATGGGAAAGAGAGTGGAGGGAGTACAGATATGTCACTCCCAAGTATATGAAGAAATTTGCTCTAAATCCTCCATGCCCAAGACCTCCGTTGGCACATGGCCAAATAGCTGATCCACCAGCCTCAAGCGTGGTGAGGATTATCCTGATGAATGGGCCATGCACCAGGCCAAGTTGGCCAAACAAGCAAAAGATGCAGTGAGGAAATTCAACGAAGACTCTGCTGCCGCTGCTGCTGTTGAGGCCTCTGTAAAGCCGAAGAAGGCCATGCCAAAGAAGCCTGCTCACAAGCCCAGTGCTTCACCAGCAATGCCCTCATGGCCAAGTTCCTCAGGTATGCCCTCACGGCCAGATTCCTCAAAGCCCTCACGGCCAATTCCTCGCGCTGCTCCTGCTTCTACAAAATCCTCCGCTCCTCCGCCGAAGTCTTCGGCTGCTCCGACCAAATCCTCAGCACCTGTGCATCTCGCCACGTGCCAAAGGACCACAGGCATATCTATTGCCTCAGGAGCCTCTGCAAGTTCCTCAGCTGCTCCCACTCTTCTGAAGAAGAAGACCACTGCTGGACGAGGTCCTCGACCAAGTCCTCAGAAGAAACAAGTTACTTTCCAAGTGCCCTCTGATGATGATGAAGCTGATGACGAAGAACTTGCTGAAATCATCAGGGACAGGCAACTCAGGGCCGCTAGAGCCAAAGGCAGTAATGTGCCATTAATGCTAGATCCGAAGTTGATCCTAGAATTCATTGATTTGTGGCACAAGGACCCCAACACACCTCTGCCTGAGCTGAACCTCACTCCTGGTCAAACTCATGTATTGACTCACTTCATTGATGAAGAGAAATGGAAATTTGAACAGGGAAGGAGGGTGAAGAAAGCACAGTACAAGAAAGAGCGCTTTCTGAAGCAAAACGTTCTGAAGCTTTCACCTAAAGAACTTGTTGCTCTTCAATCTGAAATCAAGAAACTGAGTGATGAATTTGATCGTTATTATGCTGACTGGCTAGGAGCCAAAGTCAGATTTGTAAAGATAACTGAACAGTTCACTTCCAATGTTGCAGCCCCAACACAACAGGAAATTCCTTAGGCTGAAGCATCTGCTCAGCCGACTGAAGAAAATGCCAGCACCGCTGATGACAATCAGGCTGCTGAAGAAAATGTGAATTCCAGGGCTGACGATTGCATTCCAGCCGCTGAAGAAATTGCCAGGGCATCCACTAGTGGTGCGCCTGAAGAAAATGAAGAAGTCAGGGCAACTGCATCAGTTGTACCTAAAGAAATTCAACCCAATTCCTCTGCTCCTCCTGCACCTACACCAACTCCTATCCTTCCATCTGCATCAAATGTGAAGAAGACCAAGGCTGCAGAGCGTGCTGCAGTGAAGAAAAGGAAGGCATCAACTTCATAAGATGTGAAGCCATTGACTAGCTCGTTTGCAAATCCCATTGATGTTGTTCGTATCTCAACCATGCCATCAAAGGACCTTGTTCCTTTTGATGAAGAATATGTGATTCTAAGTGAATCTCATGAAGAGAATCCCTCTGATGCTTCATCAGAGCAGATGGATGAAGAAATTGAAGTGGATACAATCCCTTCAACACCAGTTGTCTCCTCGCCTATACCTCAGTTTACGGCTGAAGAGGCTGGCGTTGAAGAAATGGGAGATGAAGATGTGGACATTAGCTGTACCACACCCATGCTAAGTGATGAATTTTGGGAAAGTCAGCACCCCAACTCTCCACTCTTCACACCATTGCAGCAAATTCCTCAGTCCCCAGTAACTACTGTACAAATGGGATCTGATGAACCACATGCCACACCGTCTGTCCATGAAAAAAATTCCAGCCACTAGTGCTGAAGATCATGTAGATGAAGAATTGAAGTCCCACGCTGCCACTGAAGCAGCACCTAAAATTCCTCAGCCTATGGAACCTGAGATCGAGATCCCGGAGGTGGTGATGCAATTGACTGATACTCCTCACCCCAAGCCAAAGGATCCATTCTCAAAGAAGCAGAAATTCAAGGCTGATGATTTCTTCGGCGAGCACGTGTTCTTCACTAACTACAATCCTTATGACTCTACTCGTCCAAGGAGGAAGCGTTTCTGGACTGCAAGCCAGGCCAACTTCAATTCTTCACTGCTTTTCAACAAAGACAAAATCTTCTACCATGAGCATATTCCTCATGTGGACATGGAATCATTACCTTGCTTCTCTCCTGTGCTCATTGTTCTTCATGATGCAGGCCTCCTCAACTTTTGCTCTGACATTGTTGATTGGAATGAAGAGCTTTTTCTTCAGTTCTATGCTACGTTGCATATCACAGGTGATCCTGAAGATATCAACACCTGGGCTTGGACTGGATGACCAAAAATACTCAATATAAGGCACCGGCCTCTAAATTGCTTCACGCCCTGCCCATCAGTCCACCCAGTGAAGGAGCTCGCTGCCTGTATCATGAACCAGAACTCACAGCTCATTACATGCAAGTGTTAATGAAGCCTTTGAAGCCCGGTCAAGCCCCAAGGACCAAATTCCTCGTGAAGGATTTACTCTATGTGCCCAGAACCGTCTATCGCATTCTGACGAGGACAATGAGTCCCATCAAAGGCCACGACTCATCTGATGAGGAAATAGTTGGCATCATGAAGAATCTGCTATTCAACATTATTCATAGCATTCCTATCAACTATCACGATTTCTTCATGAGGACTCTGGCAAATGCTGCACTTTCTCCGTTTGAGCTGAAACCTTATGCACCTTGGATCATGAGATTTCTTAGGACAAGGTCTTCACTCAACAACAAGGCTGGTTTTCAGAATCACCTTAGCTATCTGCCCCTGATTGAAGTCCTCAAGCAGGCTTTTACTTCAACTGATGAAAAGGGCAAGGCTCCTGCAGTCATTGATGAAGGCATTCGTCCATTGGATGGTCAGTTTCCCAAAGCTACATCTTATTCCACCAATGATGACTCCGTCACACATGACTCTGCTGCCAATGCACCCAAGTCTACTCCTCAAGCCACTGCTTCTCGTGTGATGACTGACCGTGAACTTCTGCTTAGTCTTCACCAGAAGGTGGATCGAAACCATAAATGGGTTAAGCATCAGTTTGGTTCATTTCTTCACAACATGACTGCTACACACAATGCAGTGAAGAAAAACCATTACTACCTCCATGAAGTCTTCGGTCGCACCTGGGCCATTCTATCACATCTATATGGTGAAGAAGATCTCAAGAAAATGGGTCTCAAGGAAGATTTTGACTGGTCTGCACCTCCACCGAAGAAATTCACAAAGGTCAAGGTTCCTTCTTTGGTGTCCAGCTCATATTCTTCATCACGCGATACCGACGAGTACGAGGACTTGGACGACACTGCTGCAGGCCCTTCAACGACAAATGACCCCAACAACGCTAGCGCTCCTTCATCAACTTGATATTCTTCAGGGGCGTTAGTCCTCATTTTCAATCCCTTTGGTCATTCGATGACAAAGGGGGAGAATTTTGAGTTAGTCTTCAAGCGGGTCTGTCTATATGGGCGTTTTTTTGCTAAGTTACAACTCTCGTTCTTCTGAGACTTTATTGGATTGAGTTGTAAACTTAAACCCGATGGTGCTCTGATACTTTTGATGTTCTTTTTCTGCATGCTTATTCCTCATATATGTTAATGCACGCATGCTGAATTACATTAGTCACCATATTTCATCATGCATTTCAAATTCCTCATTATGATATGTCAAATGCGTGTATGAATTACAAGATATAGGGGAAGATCTCCATGATTCTACTCTTCAAATGTGCAATGCTTCAAAAGCAAATTCCTCATCATGCACATCTTCAGGGAGAGTTCTTCTATATCTTGCAATCAAATTCCTCAATATCAGTATTTACACTTCATATGTTTATCCCCGTTGAAAACTTAACCTATATTGTCATCAATCACCAAAAAGGGGGAGATTGTAAGTGCATCTAGTGCCCCTTAGTGATTTTGGTGTATTGAAGACTTATAGGTTAAGGGACTAATGTGTTTTTAAGTGTACACAGGTCTATAAGTCTATGAGGAGTTTGATATTTACAGAGAAAGTCGACCCCTAAAATGAAGTTCTTCGACTGAAGACTTTGGATTTCTGAAGACTTTCTGAAGATTTTGAAAGTGAAGAAATTGGTGCAATCCTGAAGACTTGGTATTCATCCGAGGAACATGAAGCGTGAAGACTTTTGTTTTCGTAGTTTCATTTTCTCTTTCTTGAGTCATAGGAAACACCGTACTGTTAAAGGGGGTCGAGGAAATACTAAGGAAAAATTTCCATGTGATGCTCAACTCAAAATCCTACACCTACCAATCCCTTCGAGTGAAGCCATTGGAAATCTCATACAGTTCAGTCATATCCTTTAGTGACAGAGACGAAGTTCTTCTGGTCTCTGAGGAATTTGTTCTGACTGAGGAGTTAGGAATTTGCCAGTGCGGATTACCTACACAGTGAGGAACATGATAGCCCTGAGGAATTTGATACTCAAATTTCCAACCGTTGTTGTGCCTTGTGCCAGCTGTCCCAAAATATCTACCCACCTAACGGTCATATCATTGAAGGGCATTTATGTCTTATCATGTGGGGTTGCTCCCTAGGCTATAAATAGCCGCCCCCTACAACCACTAGCTGGTTGGCTGCTCCGAGAGAAACTGACACTTTCATTTGAGAGCATCGCATCCTCCGAGGACTTTCAGCGAAAATCATCAAGTGAGGAAAACCCAAACCCAAACACCTAAAACCCCCAAGTGATTCAGCATCACTGAAGAGATTGATCCTGCGTGGATCCGACGCTTGTTCCCTTTGAAGACTGTGCTTCTTCTAGGCGGTTAGGCATCAAGGTCTAGAGCATCCAAGAGGAATTGTGGATCACCGAGTGACCAAGTTTGTGAAGGTTCGGAAGTCACCTGAAGACTTACCACGAGTGATTGGGTGAGGTTTGTGTGACCTTGGCTCAAGGAGAATACGGTGAGGACTGTGTGTCCTCAGGTTTAAATACCTAGCCGCTCCAACCAGACGTACAACTGAGAGATCAGTTGGAACTGGTCTACCAAATCATTGTCTTCACCAAGCTCACTGGTTCTATTTCCTCAACTCTTTCATTTCCTCATAACTGTGTTGAGTGCTTGTTCGTATTTGTGTTTGAAGACTTTGACTGAAGACTTTCTCAATTTCCTCAGTTCAATTTCTTTAGTCTGTTTATCTTCATCATGTGTTATCCTATGTTTACGCTTTCTATACTCTGTGCTTGTTTTCATTTCATCACGATGACTAAGCTTGTGCTCTATTATGCTTACTTTTGAGTACTTATTCCGCTGCTAGTAGTTCTTCGCTAAGGAATTTCCTCACCTTCAAATTCCTCAGTGAAGAATTCATAAAAATCGCCTATTCACCCCCCTCTAGTCGATATAACGCACTTTCATATGCACCGTTGCCAAAGTTCATCATGCTGAGACACCACATGATGGTCGGGTGTGATAAGCTCAACGTTCATCTACAACGGGTGTAAGACAGTTTTACACACGCAAAATACTCGGGTTAAACTTGATGAGCCTAGCATATGCAGGTACGGCCTCGGAAAACTAAGACCGAAAGGTCGAGCATGAATCATATAGTAGATATGATCAACATAGTGATGTTCACCATTGAAAACTACTCCATTTCACGTGATGATCGGTTATGGTTTAGTTGATATGGATCACGTGATCACTTAGACGATTAGAGGGATGTCTATCTAAGTGGGAGTTCTTAAGTAATATGATTAATTGAACTTATATTTATCGTGAACTTAGTACCTGATAGTATTTTGTCCATGTTATTGTAGATAGATGGCCCATGCTGTTGTTCCGTTGAATTTTAATGCGTTCCTTGAGAAAGCAAAGTTGAAAGATGATGGTAGAAATTACACGGACTGGGTCCGTAATTTGAGGATTATCCTCATTGTTGCACACAAGAATTACGTCCTGGAAGCACCGCCGGGTGCCAGGCCTGCTGCAGATGCTGCTGATGACGTTAAGAACGTCTGGCAGAGTAAAGTTGATGACTACTCGATAGATCAGTGTGCCATGCATTACGGCTTAGAACCGGGACTTCAATGACGTTTTGAACATCATGGAGCATATGAGATGTTCCAGGAGTTGAAGTTAATATTTCAAGCAAATGCCCGGATTGAGAGATATGAAGTCTCCAATAAGTTCTATAGCTGCAAGAAGGAGGAGAATAGTTCTGTCAGTGAACATATACTCAAAATGTCTGGGTATCATAATCACTTGACTCAACTGGGAGTTAATCTTCCTGCTGATAGTGCCATTGACAGAGTTCTTCAATCACTGCCACCAAGCTACAAAAGCTTCGTGATGAACTATAATATGCAAGGGATGAATAAGACAATTCCCGAGCTCTTCGCAATGCTAAAGGCAGTGGAGGTAGAAATCAAGAAAGAGCATCAAGTGTTGATGGTCAACAAGACCACTAGTTTCAAGAAAAAGGGTAAAGGGAAGAAGAAAGGGAACTGCAAGAAGAACGACAAACAAGTTGCTGATCAAGAGAAGAAACCCAAGTATAGACCTAAGCATGAGACTGAGTGCTTCTACTACAAATAGACTAGTCACTGGAAGCGGAACTGCCCCAAGTATTTGGCGGATAAGAAGGATGGCAAGGTGAACAAAGGTATATGTGATATACATGTTATTGATGTGTACCTTACCAGAGCTCATAGTAGCACCTAGGTATTTGATACTGGTTCTGTTGCTAATATTTGCAACTCGAAACAGGGACTACGGATTAAGCGAAGACTGGCTAAGGACAAGGTGACGATGCGCGTAGGGAATGGTTCCAAAGCCGATGTGATCGCCGTCGGCACGCTACCTCTACATCTACCTTCGGGATTAGTTTTAGACCTGAATAATTGTTATTTGGTGCCAGCGTTGAGCATGAACATTATATCTGGATCTTGTTTGATGCGAGACAGTTATTCATTTAAATATAAGAATAATGGTTGTTCTATTTATATGAGTAATATCTTTTATGGTCATGCACCCTTGAAGAGTGGTCTATTTGTGTTAAATCTCGATAGTAGTGACACACATATTCATAATGTTGAAGCCAAAAGATGCAAAGATAATAGTGATAGTGCAACTTATTTGTGGCACTGCCGTTTGGGTCATATTGGTGTAAAGCGCATGAAGAAACTCCATACCGATGGACTTTTGGAATCACTTGATTATGAATCACTTGGTACTTGCGAACCATGCCTCATGGGCAAGATGACTAAAACGCCGTTCTCCGGAACAATGGAGCGAGCAGCAAATTTGTTGAAAATCATACATACTGATGTATGTGGTCCAATGAATATTGAGGCTCGCAGCGGGTATCGTTATTTTCTCACCTTCACAGATGATTTGAGCAGATATGGTTATATCTACTTAATGAAACATAAGTCTGAAACATTTGAAAAGTTCAAAGAATTTCAGAGTGAAGTGGAAAATCATCGTAACAAGAAAATAAAGTTTCTATGATCTGATCGTGGAGGAGAATATTTGAGTTACGAGTTTGGTATATATTTGAAACAATGCGGAATAGTTTCGCAACTCACGCCACCCGGAACACCACAGCGTAATGGTGTGTCCGAACATCATAACCGTACCTTACTAGATATGGTGCGATCCATGGTGTCTCTTACTGATTTACCGCTATCGTTTTGGGGTTATGCTTTAGAGACGACTGCATTCACGTTAAATAGGGCACCATCTAAATCCATTGAGACGACTCCTTATGAACTATGGTTTGGAAAGAAACCAAAGTTGTGGTTTCTTAAAGTTTGGGGCTGCGATGCTTATGTGAAAAAGCTTCAACCTGATAAGCTCGAACCCAAGTCGGAGAAATGTGTCTTCGTAGGATACCCAAAATTAACAGTTGGGTACACCTTCTATCACAGATCCAAATGCAAGACTTTTGTTGCTAAGAATGGATCCTTTCTAGAGAAGGAGTTTCTCTCGAAAGAAGTGAGTGGGAGGAAAGTAGAACTTGATGAGGTAACTATACCTGCTCCCTTATTTGAAAGTAGTTCATCACAGAAACCGGTTCCTGTGACACCTACACCAATTAGTGAGGAAGCTAATGATGATGATCATGAAACTTCAGATCAAGTTACTACCGAACCTCATAGGTAAACCAGAGTAAGATCCGCACCAGAGTGGTATGGTAATCCTGTTTTGTATGTCATGTTGCTAGACTATGACGAACCTACGAACTATGAGGAAGTGATGATGAGCCCAGATTCCGCAAAATGGCTTGAGGCCATGAAATCTGAGATGGGATCCATTTACGAGAACAAATTGTGGACTTTGGTTGACTTGCCCGATGATCGGCAAGCCATCGAGAATAAATGGATCTTCAAGAAGAAGACAGACGCTGATGGTAATGTTACTGTCTACAAAGCTCGACTTGTTGCGAAAGGTTTTCAACAAGTTCAAGGAGTTGACTACGATGAGACCTTCTCACCCGTAGCGATGGTTAAGTCCATCCAAATCATGTTAGCTATTGCCGCATTTCATGATTATGAAATTTGGCAAATGGATGTAAATACTGCATTCCTGAATGGATTTCTGGAAGAAGAGTTGTATATGACGCAACCTGAAGGTTTTATCAATCCAAAAGGTACTAACAAAGTGTGCAAGCTCCAGCGATCCATTTATGGACTGGTGCAAGCTTCTCGGAGTTGGAATAAACGCTTTGATAGTGTGATCAAAGCATATGGTTTTATACAGACTTTTGGAGAAGCCTGTATTTACAAGAAAGTGAGTGGGAGCTCTGTAGCATTTCTAATATTATATGTGGATGACATATTGTTGATTGGAAATGATATAGAATTTCTGGATAACATAAAAGGATACTTGAATAAGAGTTTTTCAATGAAGGACCTTAGTGAAGCTGTTTACATATTGGGCATCAAGATCTATAGAGATAGATCAAGACGCTTAATTGGACTTTCACAAAGCACATACCTTGACAAAGTTTTGAAGAAGTTCAAAATGGATCAGGCAAAGAAAAGGTTCTTGCCTGTATTACAAAGTGTGAAGTTGAGTAAGACTCAATGCCCTACCACTGCATAAGATAGAGAGAAAAAGAAAGATGTTCCCTATGCTTCAGCCATAGGCTCTGTCATGTATGCAATGTTGTGTACCAAACCTGATGTGTGCCTTGCTATTAGTTTACAGGGAGGTACCAAAGTAATCCAGGAGTAGATCACTTGACAATGGTCAATAACATCTTGAAGTACCTGAAAAGGACTAAGGATATGTTTCTCATTTATGGAGGTGACAAAGAGCTCATAATAAATGGTTATGTTGATGCAAGCTTTGACACTGATCCGGACGATTCTATATCGCAAACCGGATACATGTTTATATTGAACGGTGGAGCTGTCAGTTGGAGCAGTTCTAAACAGAGCGTCGTGGCGGGATCTACATGTGAAGCGGAGTACATTGCTGCTTCGGAAGTAGCAAATGAAGGAGTCTGGATGAAGGAGTTCATATCCGATCTAGGTGTCATACCTAGTGCATCGGGTCCAATGAAAATCTTTTGTGACAATACTGGTGCAATTGCCTTGGCAAAGGAATCCAGATTTCACAAGAGAACCAAGCACATCAAGAGACGCTTCAACTCCATCCAGGATCAAGTCCAGGTGGGAGAAATAGAGATTTGCAAGATACATACAGATCTGAATGTTGCAGACCCGTTGACTAAGCCTCTTCCACGAGCAAAACATGATCAATACTAAGGCTCCATGGGTATTAGAATCATTACTATGTAATCTAGATTATTGACTCTAGTGCAAGTGGGAGACTGAAGGAAATATGCCCTAGAGGCAATAATAAAGTTATTATTTATTTCCTTATATCATGATAAATGTTTATTATTCATGCTAGAATTGTATTAACCGGAAACACGATACATGTGTGAATACATAGACAAACAGAGTGTCACTAGTATGCCTCTACGTGACTAGCTCATTGATCAAAGATGGTTATGTTTCCTAGCCATAGACATGAGTTGTCATTTGAATAACGGGATCACATCATTAGGAGAATGATGTGATTGACTTGACCCATTCCGTTAGCTTAGCACTTGATCGTTTAGTATGTTGATATTGCTTTCTTCATGACTTATACATGTTCCTGTGACTATGAGATTATGCAACTCCCGTTTACCGGAGGAACACTTTGTGTGCAACCAAACGTCACAACGTAACTGGGTGATTATAAAGGTGCTCTATAGGTGTCTCCGAAGTACTTGTTGAGTTGGCGTATTTCGAGATTAGGATTTGTCACTCCGATTGTCGGAGAGGTATCTCTGGGCCCACTCAGTAATGCACATCACTATAAGCCTTGCAAGCATTGTAACTAATGAGTTAGTTGCGGGATGATGTATTACGGAACGAGTAAAGAGACTTGCCGGTAACGAGATTGAACTAGGTATTGAGATACCGACGATCGAATCTCGGGCAAGTAACATATCGATGACAAAGGGAACAACGTATGTTGTTATGCAGTTTGACCAATAAAGATCTTCGTAGAATATGTGGGAGCCAATATGAGCATCCAGGTTCCACTATTGGTTATTGACCGGAGACGTGTCTCGGTCATGTCTACATAGTTCTCGAACCCGTAGGGTCCGCACGCTTAAAGTTCGGTGACGATCGGTATTATGAGTTTATGTGTTTTGATGTACTGAAGGTAGTTCGGAGTCCCGGATATGATCACGGGCATGACGAGGAGTCTCGAAATGGTCGAGACGTCAAGATCGATATGTTGGACGACAATGTTCGAACACTCGAAAGGTTCCCGAAAGTTTCGGACATATACCGGAGTACCGGAGGGTTACCGGGACCCCCCAGGGGGCTTAATTAGCCTACATGGTGTTGGAAATATGTCCTAGAGGCAATAATAAAATGATTATTTTTATATTTCCTTGTTCATGATAATTGTCTATTGTTCATGCTATAATTGTGTTATCCGGAAATCATAATACATGTATGAATACATAGACCATAACATGTCCCTAGTAAGCCTCTGGTTAACTAGCTCGTTGATCAATAAATAATCACGGTTTCCTGACTATGGACATTGGATGTCATTGATAACGGGATCACATCATTAGGAGAATGATGTGATGGACAAGACCCAATCCTAAGCATAGCACAAGATCATGTAGTTCGTTTGCTAGAGCTTTTCCAGTGTCAAGTATCATTTCCTTAGACCATGAGATCGTGTAACTCCCGGATGCCGTAGGAGTGCTTTGGGTGTACCAAACATCACAACGTAACTGGGTGACTATAAAGGTATACAACAGTTATCCCCAAAAGTATCTGTTGGGTTGACACGGATCGAGACTGGAATTTGTCACTCCGTATGACGGAGAGGTATCTCTGGGCCCACTCGGTAATGCATCATCATAATGAGCTCAATGTGACCAAGTGTTTGGTCACCGGATCATGCATTACGGTATGAGTAAAGTGACTTGCCGGTAACGAGATTGAACGAGGTATTGGGATACCGAAGATCGAATCTCGGGCAAGTAACGTACCGATTGACAAAGGGAATTGTATACGGGATTGATTGAATCCTCGACATCGTGGTTCATCCGATGAGATCATCCTGGAACATGTGGGAGCCAACATGGGTATCCAGATCCCGCTGTTGGTTATTGACCGGAGAGTCGTCTCGATCATGTCTGCATGTCTCCTGAACCCGTAGGGTCTACACACTTAAGGTTCGGTGACGCTAGGGTTGTAGAGATATTAGTATGCGGTAACCCGAAAGTTGTTCGGAGTCCCGGATGAGATCCTGGATGTCACGAGGAGTTCCGAAATGGTCCGGAGGTGAAGATTTATATATAGGAAGTCAAGTTTCGGCCATCGGGAAGGTTTCGGGGGTAATCGGTATTGTACTGGGACCACTGGAAGGGTCCCGGGGGTCCACCGGGTGGGGCCACCTATCCCAGAGGGCCATGGGCTGAAGTGGGAGGGGGAACCAGCCCCTAGTGGGCTGGTGCGCCCCCCATGGGCCTCCCCCCACGCCTAGGGTTGGAAACCCTAGGGGTGGGGGGCGCCCCACTTGGCTTGGGGGGCAAGCCCCCCCTTGGCCGCCGCCCCCCTTGGAGATCCCATCTCCTAGGGCCGACACCCCCCTAGGGGCCCTATATATAGTGGGGGGAGGGAGGGCACCGCACCAATTCCCTGGCCCCTCCCTCTCCCCTTGTAACACCTCTCTCTCTCTCTCTCTCTCTCTCTCTCTCTCTCTCTCTCTCTCTCTCTCTCTCGTTGGAACTTGGCGAAGCTCTGCCGAGATCACCGCTGCTTCCACCACCACGCCGTCGTGCTGCTGGATCTCCATCAACCTCTTCTCCCCTTGCTGGATCAAGAAGGAGGAGACGTCTTCCCAACCGTACGTGTGTTGAACACGGAGGTGCCGTCCGTTCGGCGCTCGGTCATCGGTGATTTGGATCACGACGAGTACGACTCCATCAACCCCATTCTCTTGAACGCTTCCGCTCACGATCTACAAGGGTATGTAGATGCACTCCCCTCTCCCTTGTTGCTATATGACTCCATAGATTGATCTTGGTGATGCGTAGAAAATTTTAAAATTCTGGTACGTTCCCCAACAGTGGCATCATGAGCTAGGTCTATGCGTAGTTTCTATGCACGAGTAGAACACAAGTTGTTGTGGGCATTGATTTTGTCAATTTACGTGCCGTTACTAGTCTTATCTTGATTCGACGGCATCACGGGATGAAGCAGCCCGGACCGACCTTACACGTACGCTAACGTGAGACTGGTTCCACCGACTGACATGCACTAGTTGCATAAGGTGGCTGGCGGGTGTCTGTCTCTCCCACTTTAGTCGGATCGGATTCGATGAAAAGGGTCCTTATGAAGGGTAAATAGAAATTGGCATATCACGTTGTGGTTTTGGCATAGGTAAGAAACGTTCTTGCTAGAAACCTATAGCAGCCACGTAAAAACTTGCAACAACAATTAGAGGACGTCTAACTTGTTTTTGCAGCATGTGCCATGTGATGTGATATGGCCAAAAGGATGTGATGAATGATATATGTGATGTATGAGATTGATCATGTTCTTGTAATAGGAATCACGACTTGCATGTCGATGAGTATGACAACCGGCAGGAGCCATAGGAGTTGTCTTAATTTATTTATGACCTGCGTGTCAACATAAACGTCATGTAATCACTTTACTTTATTGCTAAACCGTTAGCCATAGTAGTAGAAGTAATAGATGACGAGACAACTTCATGAAGACACGATGATGGAGATCATGATGATGGAGATCATGGTGTCATTCCGGTGACGATGATGATCATGGCGCCCCGAAGATGGAGATCAAAAGGAGCAAATGATATTGGCCATATCATGTCACTATTTGATTGCATGTGATGTTTATCATGTTTTTGCTTCTTATTTGCTTAGAACGACGGTAGTAAATAAGATGATCCCTCACAATAATTTCAAGAAAGTGTTCCCCCTAACTATGCACCGTTGCTAAGGTTCGTTGTTCTGAAGCACCACGTGATGATCAGGTGTGATAGGTTCTAACGTTCGCATACACTGGGTGTAAGCCAGATTTACACACGCAATACACTTAGGTTGACTTGACGAGCCTAGCATGTACATACATGGCCTCGGAACACGGAAGACCAAAAGGTCGAACATGAGTCGTATAGAAGATACGATCAACATGAAGATGTTCACCGATGATGACTAGTCCGTCTCACGTGATGATCGGACACGGCCTAGTTGAATCAGATCATGTATCACTTAGATGACTAGAGGGATGTCTATCTGAGTGGGAGTTCATTAAATAATTTGATTAGATGAACTTAATTATCATGAACTTAGTCTAAAATCTTTGCAATATGTCTTGTAGATCAAATGGCCCACGCTATTGTTGCCCTCAACTTCAATGTGTTCCTAGAGAAAACCAAGCTAAAAGACGATGGCAGCAACTACACGGACTGGGTCCGTAACCTGAGGATTATCCTCATAGCTGCTAGGAAAGCATATGTCCTTGATGCACCGCTAGGTGAAGCACCTGTTTTCCCTGCAGAACAAGATGTTATGAACGCTTGGCAGACACGTAGTGATGATTACTCCCTGGTTCAGTGCGGCATGCTTTACAGCTTAGAATCGGGGATCCAAAAGCGTTTTGAGAAACACGGAGCATATGAGATGTTCCAAGAGCTGAAAATGGTTTTCCAAGCTCACGCCCGGGTCGAGAGATATGAAGTCTCCGACAAGTTCTACAGTTGTAAGATGGAGGAGAATAGTTCTGTCAGCGAGCACATACTCAAAATGTCTAGGCTGCATAACCGCTTGTCTCAGCTAGGAGTTAATCTCCCGGATGATGCGGTCGTTGACAGAATCCTTCAGTCGCTCCCACCTAGCTACAAGAGCTTTGTGATGAACTTCAATATGCAGTGGATGGAAAAGACAATTCCTGAGGTATATTCAATGCTGAAATCAGCGGAGGTGGAAATCAAAAAGGAACATCAAGTGTTGATGGTGAATAAAACCACTAAGTTCAAGAAAGGCAAGGGTAAAAAGAATTTCAAGAAGGACGGCAAGGGAGTTGCCGCGCCCGGTAAGCAAGCTGCCGGGAAGAAGTCAAAGAATGGATTCAAGCCTGAGACTGAGTGCTTTTATTGCAAGGGAAACAGTCACTGGAAGCGGAATTTCCCCAAGTACTTAGCAGAAAAGAAGGCCGGCAATACCAAAGGTATATGTGATATACATGTTATTGATGTGTACCTTACAAGCGCTCCTAGTAGCTCCTGGGTATTTGATACCGGTGCAGTTGCTCATATTTGTAACTCAAAACAGGAACTGCGGAATAAACGGAGACTGGCGAAGGACGAGGTGACGATGCGCGTCGGGAATGGTTCCAAGGTCGATGTGATCGTTGTCGGCATGCTACCTCTGCATTTACCTACGGGGTTAGTTTTAAACCTCAATAATTGTTATTTAGTACCAGCTTTGAGCATGAACATTGTATCTGGATCTCGTTTAATGCGAGATGGCTACTCATTTAAATCTGAGAATAATGGTTCTTCTATTTATATGAGAGACATGTTTTATGGTCGTGCCCCGCTGGTCAATGGTTTATTCTTATTTAATCTCGAACGTGATGTTACACACATTCATAGTGTGAATGCCAAAAGATGTAAGGTTGATAATGATAGTCCTACATACTTGTGGCACTGCCGCCTTGGTCACATTGGTGTCAAACGCATGAAGAAACTCCATGCAGATGGACTTTTGGAGTCTCTTGATTATGAATCATTTGACACGTGCGAACCATGCCTCATGGGTAAAATGACCAAGACTCCGTTCTCCGGAACAATGGAGCGAGCAACCAACTTATTGGAAATCATACATACTGATGTGTGCGGTCCAATGAGCGTTGAGGCTCGCGGTGGCTATCGTTATGTCCTCACCCTCACTGATGACTTAAGTAGATATGGGTATGTCTACTTAATGAAACACAAGTCTGAGACCTTTGAAAAGTTCAAGGAATTTAAGAGTGAGGTTGAGAATCAACGTGACAGGAAAATCAAGTTCTTACGATCAGATCGTGGGGGAGAATATTTGAGTCACGAATTTGGCACACACTTAAGGAAATGCGGAATAGTTTCACAACTCACGCCGCCTGGAACACCACATTGTAATGGTGTGTCCGAATGTCGTAATTGCACCCTATTGGATATGGTATGATCTATGATGTCTCTTACCGATCTACCGCTATCATTTTGGGGTTATGCTATAGAGACTGTCGCATTCACTTTAAATAGGGCTCCGTCAAAATCCGTTGAGACGACACCGTATGAATTGTGGTTTGGCAAGAAACCTAAGCTGTCGTTTTTGAAAGTTTGGGGATGCCATGCTTATGTCAAGAAACTTCAACCTGAAAAGCTCGAACCCAAATCGGAAAAATGCGTCTTCATAGGATACCCTAAAGAAACTATTGGGTATACCTTCTATCTTAGATCCGATGGCAAGACCTTTGTTGCCAAGAATGGATCCTTTCTAGAGAAAGAGTTTCTCTCGAAAGAAGTAAGTGGGAGGAAAGTAGATCTTGATGAAGTATTGCCTCTTGAACCGGAGAGTGGCGCAGCTCAAGAAATTGTTCCTGAGGTGTCTGCACCGACTAGGGAGGAAGTTAATGATGATGATCATGAAACTTCAGATCAAGTTTCTACTCAACTTCGAAGGTCCACAAGGACGCGTTCCGCACCAGAGTGGTACGGCAACCCTGTCCTGGAAATCATGTTGTTGGACAATGGTGAACCTTCGAACTATGAAGAAGCGATGGCAGGCCCAGATTCCGACAAATGGCTGGAAGCCATGAAATCCGAGATAGGATCCATGTATGAAAATGAAGTATGGACTTTGACTGACTTTACCGTTGATCGGCGAGCCATGGAAAATAAATGGATCTTTAAGAAGAAGACAGACGTGGATGGTAATGTGACCATCTATAAAGCTCGGCTTGTCGCTAAGGGTTATCAACAAGTTCAAGGGGTTGACTACGATGAGACTTTCTCACCCGTAGCGAAGCTGAAGTCCGTCCGAATCATGTTAGCAATTGCCGCATTCTATGATTATGAGATATGGCAAATGGACGTCAAAACGGCATTCCTTAATGGTTTCCTTAAGGAAGAATTGTATATGATGCAGCCGGAAGGTTTTGTCGATCCTAAGAATGCTGACAAGGTGTGCAAGCTCCAACGCTCAATCTATGGGTTGGTGCAAGCATCTCGGAGTTGGAACATTCGTTTTGATGAGATGATCAAAGCGTTTGGGTTTACGCAGACTTATGGAGAAGCCTGCGTTTACAAGAAAGTGAGTGGGAGCTCCGTAGCATTTCTCATATTGTATGTGGATGACATACTATTGATGGGAAATGATATAGAATTCTTGGAAAGCATAAAGGCCTACTTGAACAAGTGTTTTTCAATAAAGGACCTTGGATAAGCTGCTTATATATTAGGCATCAAGATCTATAGAGATAGATCGAGACGCCTCATTGGTCTTTCACACAGTACATACCTTGACAAGATATTGAAGAAGTTCAATATGGATCAGTCCAAGAAGGGGTTCTTGCCTGTATTGCAAGGTGTGAGATTGAGTACAGCTCAATGCCCGACCACGACAGAAGATAGAGAAAAGATGAGTGTCGTCCCCTATGCCTCGGCCATAGGGTCTATCATGTAGGCCATGCTATGTACCAGACCTGATGTAAACCTTGCCGTAAGTTTGGTTGGAAGGTACCAAAGTAATCCCGGCATGGAACACTGGACAGCGGTCAAGAATATCCTGAAGTACTTGAAAAGGACTAAGGATATGTTTCTCGTCTATGGAGGTGACGAAGAGCTCGTCGTAAAGGGTTATGTCGATGCTAGCTTCGACACAGATCTGGATGACTCTAAGTCACAAACCGTATACGTGTATATTTTGAATGGTGGGGCAGTCAGCTGGTGCAGTTGCAAGAAAAGCGTCGTGGCGGGATCTACATGTGAAGCGGAGTACATGGCAGCCTCGGAGGCAGCACAAGAAGCAATCTGGGTGAAGGAGTTCATTACCGACCTAGGAGTTATTCCCAATGCGTCGGGCCTGATGACTCTCTTCTGTGACAACACTGGAGCTATTGCCCTTCGTGAAAATGTTCAAAATGGAGACATAGATATTTGCAAAGTGCATACGGACCTGAATGTCGCAGATCCGTTGACTAAACCTCTTCCTCGAGCAAAACATGATCAACACCAGAACTCTATGGGTGTTCGATTCATCACAATGTAACTAGATTATTGACTCTAGTGCAAGTGGGACACTGTTGGAAATATGCCCTAGAGGCAATAATAAAATGATTATTATTATATTTCCTTGTTCATGATAATTGTCTATTGTTCATGCTATAATTGTGTTATCCGGAAATCATAATACATGTGTGAATACATAGACCATAACATGTCCCTAGTAAGCCTCTAGTTAACTAGCTCGTTGATCAATAGATAGTCACGGTTTCCTGACTATGGACATTGGATGTCATTGATAACGAGATCACATCATTTGGAGAATGATGTGATGGACAAGACCCAAGCCTAAGCATAGCACAAGATCGTGTAGTTCGTTTGCTAGAGCTTTTCCAGTGTCAAGTATCATTTCCTTAGACCATGAGATCGTGTAACTCCCGGATGCCGTAGGAGTGCTTTGGGTGTACCAAACGTCACAACGTAACTGGGTGACTATAAAGGTATACTACAGGTATCCCCGAAAGTATCTGTTGGGTTGACACGGATCGAGATTGTATTTTGTCGCTCTGTATGATGGAGAGGTATCTTTGGGCCCACTCGGTAACGCATCATCATAATGATCTCAATGTGACCAAGTGTTTGGTCACGGGATCATGCATTACGGTACGAGTAAAGTGACTTGCCGGTAACGAGATTGAACGAGGTATTGGGATACCGACGATCGAATCTCGGGCAAGTAACGTACTGATTGACAAAGGGAGTTGTATACGGGATTGATTGAATCCTCGACATCGTGGTTCATCCGATGAGATCATCGTGGAACATGTGGGAGCCAACATGGGTATCCAGATCCCACTGTTGGTTATTGATCGGAGAGTTGTCTCGGTCATGTCTGCATGTCTCCCGAACCCGTAGGGTCTACACACTTAAGGTTCGGTGACGCTAGGGTTGTAGAGATATTAGTATGCGGTAACCCAAAAGTTGTTAGGAGTCCCGGATGAGATCCCGGACGTCACGAGGAGTTCCGGAATGGTCCAGAGGTGAAGATTTATATATAGGAAGTCAAGTTTCGGCCATCAGGAAGGTTTCAGGGGTAATCGGTATTGTACCGGGACCACTGGAAGGGTCTCGGGGGTCCACCAGGTGGGGCCACCTATCCCGGAGGGCCCCATGGGCTGAAGTGGGAGGGGGAACCAGCCCCTGGTGGGTTGGTGCGCCCCCATGGGCCTCCCCTGCGCCTAGGGTTGGAAACCCTAGGGGTGGGGGGGCCCACTTGGCTTGGGGGGCAAGCCCTCCCTTGGCCGCCGTCCCCCCTTGGAGATCCCATCTCCTAGGGCCGGCGGCCCCCTAGGGGCCCTATATATAGTGGGGGGAGGAAGGGCAGCCGCACCAAGTCCCTGGCCCCTCCCTCTCCCCTCGTAACACCTCTCTCTCTCTCGTTGGAACTTGGCGAAGCTCTGCCGAGATCACCGCTGCTTCCACCACCACGCCGTCGTGCTGCTGGATCTCCATCAACTTCTCCTCCCCTTGCTGGATCAAGAAGGAGGAGACGTCTTCCCAACCATACGTGTGTTGAATGCGGAGGTGACGTCCGTTCGGCGCTCGGTCATCGGTGATTTGGATCACGACGAGTACGACTCCATCAACCCCGTTCTCTTGAACTCTTCCGCTCGCGATCTACAAGGGTATGTAGATGCACTCCCCTCTCCCTTTATGCTAGATGACTCCATAGATTGATCTTGGTGATGCGTAGAAAATTTTAAAATTCTGCTATGTTTCCCAACACATGGGCCTTAGTGGAAATAGAGGGTAGCAAGGGGAGTGTGGGGGTTCCCCCCAAGGCCCAAACCGAATTGGTTTAGGGCAAGGGGGCCGGCCCCCTCTTTCCTTCTCCTCCTCTCCCTTTCCTTCCCCCTCTCCTACTCCTACTAGGAAAAGGAGGAGTCCTACTCCTAGTGGGAGTAGGACTCCCCCTCTTGGCGCGCCTCTCCCGGGCCGGCCGCCTCCTCCCCTTGCTCCTTTATATACGGGGGCAGGGGGTACCCCATAGACATAACAATTGATCATTGATCTCTTAGCTATGTGCGGTGTCCCCCTCCACCACAATCCACCTCGATCATGTCGTAGCGGTGCTTAGGCGAAGCCCTGCGTCGGTAGCATCATCATCACCGTCACCATGCCGTCGTGCTGATGAAACTCTCCTGTGAAGCTTTGCTGGATCGGAGCTCGCGGGACGTCATTGAGTTGAACGTGTGCAGAACTTGGAGGTGCCGTGCGTTCGGTACTTGGATCGGTCGGATCATGAAGACGTACGACTACATCAACCGCGTTGTGCTAACGCTTCCGCATTCGGTCTACGAGGGTACGTAGACACACTCTCCCCTCTCGTTGCTATGCATCACCATGATCCTGTGTGTGCGTAGGAATTTTTTAAATTACTACGTTCCCCAACAATAACTACCAGATGGGGCCCACCAAGTGGGCACAACCCACCTGGGCGTGCCAGGGAGCCCAGGCACGCCCTGGTGGGTTGTGCTCACCCAGGCCAACCTTCGGTGCCCATCTTCTGGTATATAGATCGGTTTGACCTAAAAAAATAAGGAGAGGACTTTCGGGATGGAGCACCACCATCTTGAGGCGGAACTTGGGCAGGAGCACTTTTGCCCTTCGGCGGAGCGATTCCGCCGGGGGAACTTCCATCCCGGAGGGGGAAATCATCGCCATCATCATCACCAACAAATCTCCCATCTTGGGGAGGGCAATCTCGATCAACATCTTCAACAACACTATCTCCTCTCAAACCCTAGTTCATCTCTTGTGTTCAATCTTGTTACCGGAACTATAGATTGGTGCTTGTGGGTGACTAGTAGTGTTGATTACATCTTGTAGTTGATTACTATATAGTTTATTTGGTGGAAGATTATATGTTCAGATCCAATATGCTATTTAATACCCCTTTGATCATGAGCATGTTTATCATTTGTGAGTAGTTACTTTTGTTCTTGAGGTCACGGGAGAAATCATGTTGCAAGTAATCATGTGAACTTGATATGTGTTCGATATTT
The DNA here is from genome assembly GCF_018294505.1 of Triticum aestivum. Classification (NCBI taxonomy): domain Eukaryota; kingdom Viridiplantae; phylum Streptophyta; class Magnoliopsida; order Poales; family Poaceae; genus Triticum; species Triticum aestivum. The sequence continues at coordinate 329,457,547 of NC_057812.1, forward strand.
TGATAGTATGTATGTTGTGATTCCCTTAGTGGTGTCATGTGAACGTCGACTACATGACACTTCACCATATTTGGGCCTAAGGGAATGCATTGTGGAGTAGCAATTAGATGATGGGTTGCGAGAGTGACAGAAGCTTAAACCTCAGTTTATGCGCTATTCTGTAAGGGACCGATTGGATCCAAAAGTTTAATGCTATGGTTAGAATTTATTCTTAATACTTTTCTCGTAGTTGCAGATGCTTGCGGGAGGGTTAATTATAATTAGGAGGTTTGTTCAAGTAAGAACAACACCTAAGCACCGGTCCACCCACATATCAAATTATCAAAGTATCAAACACGAATTAAGCCAACATGATGAAAGTGACTAGATGAAAATCCCGTGCACCCTCAACATATAAGAGACCGTTTTGGCCTGTCCTTTGCCTCAAAAGGATTGGGCTACCTTTCTACACTTTTGCTACTATTATCATTACTTGTTCGTTACAAATGACCTTGCTATCAAACTACCCCGCTACTTACAATTTCAGCACTTGCAGACATTACCTTGCTGAAAACCACTTGTCATTTCCTTCTGCTCCTCGTTGGGTTTGACACTCTTACTTATCGAAAAGAGCTACAATTGATCCCCTATACATGTGGGTCATCAAGGCTATTTTCTGGCGCTGTTGCCAGGGAGTGAAATGCCTTCGGTAAGGAAACATTTATACAGTGTGCTGAAATTTATTGTCACTTGTCACTCTGGAAAACAATCCTTTGAGGGGTTTGTTTGGGGTATCTTCACCTCGACCGGGACCACAATTAACTACTCCTCAACCTTCTGCACCTATTGAAAATATTGAATATGAAATTCCTTCGGGTATGATAGAACAACTGCTAGCTAATACTTATGCAGGAGATGGAACCGAAGATCCTGATATGCACTTGATATATGTAGAACAAATTTGTGGATTGTTCAAGCTTGTAGGTTTACCCGGAGATGAAGTTATGAAGAAGGTTTTCCCTTTATCTTTGAATGGAAAATGAAACACCCACGATGCGGCTATATCTCCCACGTGTCGGAGCACGACTTAGAGGCATAACCGCATAGTAGCCATGTCGCAAGAGGGGTAATCTTTACACATCCCATGTACTGAATAAGAAAGGGATAAAGAGATGGCTTACAATCGCCACTTCACACAATACATAAATATAGCATTACATCATCCAGATACAATCAAGGTCCGACTACGGAACCAAAATAAAGACAACCCCAAATGCTAGATCCTCGATCGCCCGACTGGGCTCCACTACTGACCAACTGGAAACGAAACAACACAACGCACACGATCTTCATCGAGCTCCTCCTTGAGCTCGGTTGCGTCACCTGCACTAGTATCATCGGCACCTGAAACTGGTTTTGGAAGTAAACTGTGAGTCACGGGGACTCAGCAATCTCACACCCTCGCGATCAAGACTATTTAAGCTTATGGGTAGGAAAAAGGTAGTGAGGTGGAGCTGCAGCAAGCACTAGCATATATAGTGGCTAACTTACGCAAATAAGAGCGAGAAGAGAAGCAATGCAACGGTCGTGAACTAAAAGTGATCAAGAAGTGATCCTGAAACTACTTACGTACAAGCATTACAAAAGAACCGTGTTCACTTCCTGGACTCCGCCGAGAAGAGACCATCACGGCTACACACGCGGTTGATGCATTTTAATTAAGATAAGTGTCAAGTTTTCTACAAGCAGATATTAACAAATTCCCATCTGCCCATAAATGCAGGCATGACTTTCAAAAGTTCAAAACCCTGCAGGGGTGTCCCAACTTAGCCCATCACAAGCTCTCACGGTCAACGAAGGATATTCCTTCTCCCAGGAAGACCCGATCAGACTCGGAATCCCGATTACAAGATATTTCGACAATGGTAAAACAAGACCAGCAAAGCCACCCAAATGTGCCGACAAATCCCGATATGAGCTGCACATATCTCGTTCTCAGGGCACATTGGATTGTCCAAACTTCCGGTAGGCCAACCCAGAGTTGCCCCTGGTGGCCACCGGCGACTGACAGGTTGGACCAACACTCAGAGGAGCACTAGCCCGGGGGGGTTAAAATAAAGATGACCCTCGGGCTCCAGAAATCCAAGGGAAAAAGGCTAGGTGAGGCAAAAATGTAAACCAAGGTTGGGCCTTGCTGGAGGAGTTTTATTCAAAGCGAACTATCAAGGGGTCCCCATTATCACCCAACCGCGTAAGGAACGCAAAATCAAGGAACATAACACCGGTATGACGGAAACTAGGGCGGCAAGAGTGGAACAAAACACCAGGCATAAGGCCGAGCCTTCCACCCTTTACCAAGTATTTAGGTGCATTAATTAAATAAGAGATACTGTGATATCCGAACATAATCATGTTCCAACATGGAACAAACTTCATCTTCACCTGCAACTAACAACGCTATAAGAGGGGCTGAGCAAAGCAGTAACATAGCCAAACAATAGTTTGCTAGGAAAGGTGGGTTAAAGGCTGACATGGCAATAATAGGAGGCATGATATAGCAAGTGGAAGGTATCGCGGCATAGCAATAGAGCGAGCAACTAGCAAGCAAAGATAGAAGTGATTTCGAGGGCATGGTCATCTTGCCTGAGATCCCGCAAGGAAGAAGAACGAGTCCATGAAGAAGACAAACAGACGTAGTCGAACGGATCCTCACAAACGCAACGTTATCGGAACCAACCTGAAGAAGCAACACCAGAAAGAAGCAAACAACATAGTAAACAACCATCACATAACCAAGGCATGGTGCACAACCAAGTATGATGCATGTCCGGTTTAAATATTTATGGCATGGCAAAGGGCACAAACAAAACTATAAGTTAAGTGGAGCTCAATATGCAACGAGTTGCATATTGACGGAACACCACATCAATTATTTAGTTCTCTCCCGTTTAGGTACCCAACAATATTAAATATTATTAAACATGGCAAGAGATGAAGCAAAAGTAAACTACACAATCTAAGCAATTTAAATGGGGCCGAAAACAACAACAACAACAATTCCGGTAAAACCACATATGCATTTAGCAATTGAAGCAAGCAACAATTTAAACATTCTTGAAGTTGTTATCATGATGTGGATGACATATGCAAGATTATGCAATTTTAATGAAAATGTTGATAGGAGCATTATGAAGCATTTGTCACCGTGGTGGAAAGAAAGGGTGCCACGGCGACGAATCCTAAAATGATGCCACGGCAACATATCGGTTCCGGTAGCTCAAGGAGATACCGATGTAAAAGGAAATGTGATGTGAGCGTGTCATGCAAGATGGTGGGGTGATCCCGGTACCCGGGTTTCCACAGGTTAGCGGCAAATGAGGAGGACCGAGCAAGTGACAACTCGAACACGGTGCAAACATAGGGGTGCAGCTCATACAACACATCACAGGCATGCGGTCCATGGGCGCGTTCCGACGGTTATACCTTCGAAGCGTGCATTTTGGAACGGATCAAGTTCGTCGAAGGAAGTAGATGTTCTCGCGACGATAGTGAAAGTAGCGGTTCTCGCGGGTCGTAGAGGAAGTAGTTGTACTCGCGAACTTGTCGGGTCCACGACGACGGTAGCGGAACTTCACCGATCCGTGGTCTCCGGGCGTAGTGATACACGTTCCGAAAGTGGTTCACGATGATGGTAGCGAACTCAGTGATCCGAAAGGGTACTTGGTGGTATTCCCGCAGTCGTACACGGGTCGTAGGGGAACTTGATGAAACCCAAGGCGTCGGCAGTCGTTCGGGACGCGTTGTGGAAGTAGTGGTTCACGGCGGAGAGGAACTTGGAGTTTTTGCAACCCGGGTCTTCGGCGACGGTATTTGTTCACTTGACAGCGGTAGACGAATTTGGCGGTCCAGGGTACTTGGCGTCCACGTAGTCCATCTTGCCGGAGTGGTACTTGTGTACATGAGGATAAGGTCTTTGCGATCTTGACGAATCCGAGTGGCTCTAGGCGCACGTCCATAGTGGTCTTCCATCTTCTTGTTTCCTGTACAAGGCTTGACCAAACCAGGGGTCGAGGGTGGCCACAGCAGCAACAACCGAGTGGCGTCGGGCACAGGGGCCCGGGGGACTTGGCATGGCGACGGCTACCCTGGAACGAGGCGGCCTACCACGCGACGCAGAGGATGCAGAGGAGGCGAGCGGTCGCTGCAGAGGACGCAGCGGCGGCCCGACTGGGTCGTAGGGGAGGCAGGGGCATTGACGATGCAGAGGACTTGGCGCAGCGACGAGGAGGGAGTGGAGGCGGGGCATGGCGCTGAACATGTGGCCTGGTTGCTGCTAGTTCGGTCACCGGCGGCGGCGGCTTGTCGAGGTGGCCGGGTGGCGGCGACTGGCGGCGCTGGGAAGAGCAGCTGCAGCAGGGCGTGGAAGGAGAAGTAACAGAGGAAGGGGGGCCGCGCGGAGGGCGTCGTGCTCGCCGGCGTGAGGTGCGCGCAGACGAGGAAAAACCATGGAGGAGAAGGGGCGCGTCGGGGTCCAGGACGACGACTGGCTGGAGGAGGACGCGCAGCTCGCGGGAGGAACTGGCGCGGGGAGCTCCTATCTGGACGGAGCTGCAGGCGGCTGCGGGATCGACGAGGTGCTCTGGCGGCGGCGCTAGGAGGGGGATGAGGGGATCGGAGAGAGGGAAAAGGGGATCGAGCGCGGCTGACAGGTTCGATGCGTGCGTGAGTCTCTGGCGGCGCAGGAGGAGAACGAAGGGAGAGGGAGATGGGATCGAGGGAGCGGGCTCCCTGGCGGCTAGGGTAAGAATTAGGGGTTGGATGGCCTGCAAGGACATGGGCCTGCGCTGGAGTGGATTGGGCCTAGAGAGGCCTGGGTCTCTCTTCTCCCTTAAGACTTAAAAAAACCTTTTAGAATTCAGAAAACCGCAAAGAAAGAAAGGAGAGAAAAGAAGGGATTAGAGGAAGGATTGGGCACGTGGAATATTTTCCCGGACTCGTAAAAAATGTGCTTGTTCCGAGAAAATAGAAAAAAGGCCAAGATTGCAAAGTTTAAATCCAAACTCATTTGAATTTAAACAAAATGTTTGAACTAGGACTAGGGTTATGAAGTGCCCAGAAAAAGATGAGGATTTTTGGAGGAACCTCGATAAAAGGCGAAGGAGTTTGTCTGCAAGGTTTCAGGATCAACTAGAAGAATAAAAGGCATGGGATTATTTTGCAAGTGTGTTGTGATAAATTCCAAATTAAAGGAATATTTGATATAGCTCCCTAATATTGGGAGGATATGTTATAAAGAGAATCACTATGTGAATTCCCTCGGTTTAAATGGACCGAAGATCCATGCAATTTATTTACTGAGTTTACAAAATTAAAAGGCATGATGGCATGATGCAATGCACATGATGCAAAGATTAATGCAACAGACGAAACAAATCACACAACGTATCTCGGAAACCCTGGAAGGCATCTGAAGCTCCGGTCTTGGGGCGTTACAACACTCCAGCATTACGAGAGGATCTCGTCCCAAGATCTAGGATGGCACTGGAGGGAAAACAGAAGAGGAAGAGGAGAGGTAAAACTAAGTTGCTTTTTTGACAAACGAGTGAAACCAAAGAACCTTGAGAGGTTGAACAAATAGAAAGGAATAAAGAATACAATGAAGATGAACAAAGTTGAAAACACTCCGTTAGAAAAGAGAAACAAGGAACATACGAGAACCTTGTAGGTTGAAAGACACAAGAAAAAGTGTTACAATGTACAAGAAGTATATGCAAGCACTCCAGTAGCAACGAAATGTACAAGGAACGATAAAGATCAATTATGACAACACTCCGGTTAAAACAAGATAGAGAAGGAATAAAGATGATATAATTTGGGCAACACTCGGACTGAAAATGGAAGGAATTTAACATGATCTTGACAAACAAGATGATGGGTTGAAGAGAGCAACATCATAATGCCTCCGGAACAAAAGTAAGAATGGAATGGAATGAATGGAGGAGAAAACAATATCTTCTACCTCAAATGAGCTTGAAAAGTATCTTTAGGGAGAAGGGTCGAACGGAGTTGTTGGAAAACCAACAAGGAAAAGAGCAAGCTTGTTGTGGGCTTATGGAAAACTTCTCAAAATTGAGGCGAAATTCTGCCACTACAGAAACAAAAGATTTGATTGAGAGCTAGAAAAATATGGAAATCTTCTTCCACCGAGGTGATAAGGATAAAACTTGGATCATAGATAATCACCACAAAGAGCAACATTCCCAATGGAAGGCTTTAGGTGAAAACTATACCAAGATAACTCCATGGAAGAAAATGATGGGTTTAAATACCTCATTCTTGTGAATGAAGAATGATATATTACCACCTCAAAAGATAAGGGAGAACAATTGCACTCCGGATTGCAAGATGAAGAATGCTTGAGCTCCTCTGAAAAGAATCTGGATGAACGTTTCGAGAAGGGATTAAGTCCTTGATGAACCATCATGTAGAACCTTCATGAAGAACTCCGGTAATGAAAGAATGATCAAATGAAAGGAAAGAGAAGTTGAAAACGCAAGGTGAAGGCTTGCGATTATTTAGATGAAGCTTCGCGACGATATACTGCGGAAAACTTGGAACTCCAGAAAAGAAAGATGAACAATTGAAAACGAGAATTTTGATGAACCTTCAGAATAAGGAATTAATCATTTGGGTGAAACAAGAATAATAATTATGTTATGCGTATCCTTCACCAATTTAAATTAATGACAAGCAATGGATTTGGCATACTACTTATGCTCGTAAAAAGGGTTAAGATTGATATAGCGCAAACTTGATAAGGTATTCAACGAACCACCGGAAGGGTTGGAAAGAACGAATGGATCTGTATGATAACGAAGGAAGAGAACTCTTGGACGAACCACTGTAAGAATTGAAAATGAAAGTAGCAAAGGCACAATACACCGGGAAAAATTGGCAACCGAAGAATGATACTTGAGGGAATTTAGATACATGAGAACGAAGAGAGCCCGAGCTGATTAGATCATACTTGAAATGATGCACCGGTATGATTTAGGGAAAAAGAGCTGAAAATTGAGAATGAATAATCCTGAGATGATGGGCTTCGGAGAATCAAACTGAAAAGACTCCTGAATTGCTCTGGATGGGTGAAAAGAATATCTCACAATCGAAAATAATTGGGAGGATGGCATAAAGCTAGCACCATGAATCTTGAAGAGAGTGGAGCAAGATTTAGAGGAAACACTTCTTCGGTCTTCAAGTGTTGAGAATGATGACGAAAAACACCACCATGAATTTTTGAGGAACTCCGGAATGAAAATTAGAAAGGTTGAACCAACGATGAAAAGAATTGAAAGATCTTGGAGAAAGACATTTGACTGATGATAACTCATCCTTACGTCAAACTTTGAAAGATTTGAGAATAGCTCCGGTAAAATTAGAAGAGTCGGGTAAGATCCTAGGAAAAGACATGTGGGTTAGGGCCCACTCAAAAGAAACGCCGTTAAAGGATTGCTTGAAAAGAGAGATTACACCGGTTGATTTAAATGGCTTGAATGGAATGACAATCTCGAAATAGGTTGAAAGAATCTTGAATGAAAAGACGAGCCTTCTGAGATATCTTCAGCACTCCGGAACAAATGAATATCGAGGAGTGGATGATTAAGAGGTGCACCGGCATGAGAAAGTATTTGAAATGAGGAAATGGATATAATCAACACCAAAAGCTTGAATTGAATCCACCGGAGAAGAAAAAGAACGAATAATGATGAACTTGTAGAGCATCTTCATGAGAACCACCAGGTAAGAACATTGACGGGAAAGAATGGAGAGACTTCCCATCAATAAAAAGGATACTTGATTAAGAAGTCTGAGTCCTTGAAGAAAAAGGATGGGAGGGCGGGAAAACAAAGACAACTTTGGGACGAATGAAACAAATAACATTGAGAAGACTTTGAGTTGATCTTGCGGATGGGAAAAATGATAGGATCATCTTAAAGAGAATCACACTAGTTGAGAAGAAATTGAGATGACAAATCGATGATCAAGAAGGATTAGTATTCCCATAGGAATATGAGAACACCGCTTAGGAAAGGTATGGAATCACCACTAGACATTGAAGCAACTTGAATACCACAACTCAAAACAAAACAAAGGATTGGCTTGGAGAATAAGCCGGAACAAACATATGATAGAGATTTCGTCCGAAGTTTTCGTGGTGGGGACCACATGGGCTCGATCGTACAACACCATCATGTACAAGGCAGTGCACATGACATACGAAGCGTCCCCAAATCAGCATAGCCAAGGATTCTTTAAGACACAACGAGACCACTGTAAAACCAACCGTGGATAGGCGGACCACTAGACGTAGAACCCCAATCTCATATCATGCATCTGTCGGAAAGATATCCTAGGAGCTACTTGAATTCCCACTTATAAACTCCCAAAACTTTCTGGTTATGCAATCAGGTGTTGGGGATACATGGGAAGCATAATATCTCACCCAAAACTAGCAAATTTTACATCCAGCTGTATCCATCCTTCAACACATAACCAAGAAACCTTCGGAAATCATTTACCTCAACCTTCGAAAAGCATCCATTATACGAGTTATGGCAATACTCCTGAACTCCCGGCCCAGTACTGGGTGGCGTCGAGGTTATCTCACCAACAACTGCATAAAAGATATTTCGATGTCGGCGAACTCAGGTATTCCAGAACTGCAACGATAAAATTGTGACGACAACACCTCGGAGCTCAACTCCCCGGGACACTGCCACAACCCCTAAATGTCAAGAGGCACCAAGAACAATGTTCTCGTCAGAAAACCATCAAAACGATTCCAAGATACCCGCGTGATCCTAATTTTTTTTTGTGAAATTTGAGGAGAGAAGAGTCAAAACTCTACGTCAGGATGCCTCACCACAGCGACGAAGGGACTGAGGAGTAAAAAGAATCCTACTCTCCGATATATAACCCTATAAGACTCAAAAAAATTTGTTCTAGACTCAACAACGTCAGCGATTCGATCAAGCAGGGGGCTCCTAAGTCAGGGAAGGCTCTGATTACCAACTTGTAACACCCAAGATGCGGCTATATCTCCCACGTGTCGGAGCACGACTTAGAGGCATAACGGCATAGTAGGCATGTCGCAAGAGGGGTAATCTTTACACATCCCATGTACTCAATAAGAAAGGGATAAAGAGATGGCTTACAATCGCCACTTCACACAATACATAAATATATCATTACATCATCCAGATACAATCAAGGTCCGACTACGAAACCAAAATAAAGACAACCCCAAATGCTAGATCCCCAATCGCCCCGACTGGGCTCCACTACTGATCAAATGGAAACGAAACAACACAACGCACACGATCTTCATCGAGCTCCTCCTTGCGCTCGGTTGCGTCACCTGCACTGGTATCATCGGCACCTGAAACTGGTTTTGGAAGTAAACTGTGAGTCACGGGGACTCAACAATCTCACACCCTCGCGGTCAAGACTATTTAAGCTTATGGGTAGGAAAAAGGTAGTGAGGTGGAGCTGCAGCAAGCATTAGCATATATGGTGGCTAACTTACGCAAATAAGAGCGAGAAGAGAAGCAATGCAACGGTCGTGAACTAGAAGTGATCAAGAAGTGATCCTGAAACTACTTACGTACAAGCATTACACAAGAACCGTGTTCACTTCCCAAACTCCGCCAAGAAGAGACCATCATGGCTACACACGCGGTTGATGCATTTTAATTAAGTTAAGTGTCAAGTTTTCTACAAGCGGATATTAACAAATTCCCATCTGCCCATAACTGCGGGCACGACTTTCAAAAGTTCAAAACCCTACAGGGGTGTCCCAACTTAGCCCATCACAAGCTCTCACGGTCAACGAAGGATATTCCTTCTCCCAGGAAGACCCGATCAAACTCGGAATCCTGGTTACAAGACATTTCGACAATGGTAAAACAAGACCAGCAAAGTCACCCGAATGTGCCGACAAATCCCGATAGGAGCTGCACATATGTCGTTCTCAGGGCACACTGGATTGTCCAAACTTCCGGTAGGCCAACCCAGAGTTGCCCCTGGTGGCCACCGGCGGCTAACAGGTTGGACCAACACTCAGAGGAGCACTGGCCCAGGGGGGGGGGTTAAAATAAAGATGACCCTCGGGCTCCGGAAACCCAAGGGAAAAAGGCTAGGTGAGGCAAATGTAAAACCAAGGTTGGGCCTTGCTGGAGGAGTTTTATTCAAAGCGAACTGTCAAGGGGTCCCCATTATCACCCAACCGCGTAAGGAACGCAAAATCAAGGAACATAACACCGGTATGACGGAAACTAGGGAGGCAAGAGTGGAACAAAACACCAGGCATAAGGCCGAGCCTTCCACCCTTTACCAAGTATTTAGGTGCATTAATTAAATAAGAGATATTGTGATATCCCAACATAATCATGTTCCAACATGGAACAAACTTCAATCTTCACCTGCAACTAACAACGCTATAAGAGGGGCTGAGCAAAGCGGTAACATAGCCAAACAATAGTTTGCTAGGAAAGGTGGGTTAAAGGCTGACATGGCAATAATAGGAGGCATGATATAGCAAGTGGTAGGTATCGCGGCATAGCAATAGAGCGAGCAACTAGCAAGCAAAGATAGAAGTGATTTCGAGGGCATGGTCATCTTGCCTGAGATCCCGCAAGGAAGAAGAACGAGTCCATGAAGAAGACAAACAGACGTAGTCGAACGGATCCTCACAAACGCAATGTTATCGGAACCAACCTGAAGAAGCAACACCAGAAAGAAGCAAACAACATAGTAAACAACCATCACATAACCAAGGCATGGTGCACAACCAAGTATGATGCATGTCCGGTTTAAATATTTATGGCATGGCAAAGGGCACAAACAAAACTACAAGTTAAGTGGAGCTCAATATGCAACGAGTTGCATATTGACGGAACACCACATCAATTATTTAGTTCTCTCCCGTTTAGGTACCCAACAATATTAAATGTTGTTAAACATGGCAAGAGATGAATCAAAAGTAAACTACACAATCTAAGCAATTTAAATGGGGCCGGAAACAACAACAACAACAATTCCGGTAAAACCCCATATGCATTTAGCAATTGAAGCAAGCAACAATTTAAACATTCTTGAAGTTGTTATCATGATGCGGATGACATATGCAAGATTATGCAATTTTAATGAAAATGTTGATAAGAGCATTATAAAGCATTTGTCACCATGGTGGAAAGAAAGGGTGCCACGGCGACGAATCCGAAAATGATGCCACGACAACATATCGGTTCCGGTAGCTCAAGGAGATACTGGTGCAAAAGGAATTGTGATGTGAGCGTGTCATGCAAGATGGTGGGGTGATCCCGGTACCCGGGTTTCCACGGGTTAGCGGCAAACGAGGAGGACCGAGCAAGTGACAACTCGAACACGGTGCAAACATAGGGGTGCAACTCATACAACACATCACAGGCATGCGGTCCATGGGCGCGTTCCGGTGGTTATACCTACGAAGTGTGCATTTTGGAATGGATCAAGTTCGTCGAAGGAAGTAGACGTTCTCGCGACGATAGTGAAAGTAGTGGTTCTCGCGGTTCGTAGAGGAAGTAGTTGTACTCGTGAACTTGTCGGGTCCACGACGACGGTAGAGGAACTTCACGGATCCGTGGTCTCCGGGCATAGTGATACACGTTCCGAAAGCAGTTCACGACGATGGTAGCAAATTCGGTGTCCCGAAAGGGTACTTGGTGGTATTCCCGCAGTCGTACACGGGTCGTAGGGGAACTTGATGAAACCCAAGGCGACGCGTTGTGGAAGTAGTGGTTCATGGCGGAGAGGAACTTGGCGTTTTTGCAACCTAGGTCTTCGGTGACGGTATTCATTCACTTGACGGCGGTAGACGAATTTGGCGGTCCAGGGTACTTGGTGTCCATGTAGTCGATCTTGCCGGAGTGGTACTTGTGTACAGGAGGAGAAGGTCTTGGCGATCTTGACGAATCTGACTGGCTCTAGGCACACATCCATAGTGGTCTTCCATCTTCTTGTTTCCTGTACAAGGCTTGACCAAACCAGGGGTTGAGGGTGGCCATGATCTAGCAGCAGCAACAACCGAGTGGCGTCGGGCATAGGGGCCCGGAGAACTTGGCATGGCGATGGCTACCCCGGAACGAGGCGGCCTACCACGCGACGCAGAGGATGCAGAGGAGGCGAGCAGACACTGCAGAGGATGCAGCGGCAGCCCGACTGGGTCGTAGGGGAGGTAGGGGCGTTGACAATGCAGAGGACTTGGCGCAGTGACGAGGAGGTAGTGTAGGCGGGGCATCGCGCTGAACATGTGGCCTGGTTGCTGCAGGTTCGGTCACCGATGGTGGCGGCTTGTCGAGGTGGCCCGGTGGCGGTGACGGGCGGTGCTGGGAAGAGCAGCTGCAGCAGGGCATGGAAGGAGAAGTAGCAGAGGAAGGGGGGCCGTGCGGAGGGCTTTGTGCTCACCGGAGTGAGGTGCGCGCAGACGAGGAAAAACCAGGGAGGAGAAGGGGCATCGGGGTCCAGGACGACGACTGGCTGGAGGAGGACGCGCGGCTCGCGGGAGGAACAGGCGCGGGGAGCTCCTCTCTAGACGGAGCTGCAGGCGGCTGCGGGGTCGACGAGGTGCTCTGGCGGCGGCGCTAGGAGGGGGATGAGGGGATCGGAGAGAGGGAAAAGGGGATCGAGCACGGCTGACATGTTCGATGTGTGCGTGAGTCTCTGGCGGCGCAGGAGGAGAACGAAGGGAGAGGGAGATGGGATCGAGGGAGCGGGCTCCCTGGCGGCTAGGGTAAGAATTAGGGGTTGGATGGCCTGCAAGGACATGGGCCTGTGCTGGAGTTGATTGGACCTAGAGAGGCCTGGGTCTCTCTTCTCCCTTAAGACTTAAAAAAACTTTTAGAATTCAGAAAACCGCAAAGAAAGAAAGGAGAGAAAAGAAGGGATTAGAGGAAGGATTGGGCACACGGAATATTTTCACGGACTCGTAAAAAATGTGCTTGTTCCGAGAAAATAGAAAAAAAGGCCAAGATTGCAAAGTTTAAATCCAAACTCATTTGAATTTAAACAAAAGGTTTGAACTAGGACTAGGGTTATGAAGTGCCTAGAAAAAGATGAGGATTTTTGGAGGAACCTCGATAAAAGGCGAAGGAGTTTTTCGGCAAGGTTTCAGGATCAACTAGAAGAAGAAAAGGCATGGGATTATTTTGCAAGTGTGTTGTGATAAATTCCAAATTAAAGGAATATTTGATATAGCTCCCTAATATTGGGAGGATATGTTATAAAGAGAATCACCATGTGAATTCCCTCGGTTTAAATGGACCGAAGATCCATGCAATTTATTTAGTTAGTTTACAAAATTAAAAGGCATGATGACATGATGCAATGCACATGATGCAAAGATGAATGCAACAGATGAAACAAATCACACAACGATTCTTGGAAACCCCGGAAGGCATCTGAAGCTCCGGTCTTGGGGCGTTACAGAAAAGCATTGGCATGGTATAGGCTTGATAACCCACAAGTATAGGGGATCGCTACAGTTTGCGAGGGTAGAGTATTCAACCCAAATTTATTGATTCGACACAAGGGGAGCCAAAGAATATTCTCAAGTATTAGCAGTTGAGTTGTCAATTCAACCACACCTGGAAACTTAATATCTGCAGCAAAGTATTTAGTAGCAAAGTAATATGATAGTAGTGGTAAAGGTAGCAAAAGGTAATGATAGCAAAAGTAATGTTTTTGGTATTTTGTAGTGATGATAGCAATAGCAACGGAAAAGTAAATAAGCGAAGAACAATATATGGAAAGCTCGTAGGCAATAGATCGGTGATGGAGAATTATGCCGGATGCGGTTCATCATGTAATAGTCATAACCTAGGGTGACACAGAACTAGCTCCAGTTCATCAATGTAATGTAGGCATGTATTCCGAATATAGTCATACGTACTTATGGAAAAGAACTTGCATGCCATCTTTTGTCCTACCCTCCCGTGGCAGCGGGGTCCTAATGGAAACTAAGGGATATTAAGGCCTCCTTTTAATAGAGTACCAGAACAAAGCATTAGCACATAGTGAATACATGAGCTCCTCAAACTATGGTCATCACCGGTAAGTATCCCGATTATTGTCACTTCAGGGTTAACGGATCATAACACATAATAGGTGACTATAGACTTGCAAGATAGGATCAAGAACTCTCATATATTGATGAAAACATAATAGGTTCAGATCTGAAATCATGGCACTCGGACCCTAATGACAAGCATTAAGCATAGCAAAGTCATAGCAACATCAATCTCAGAACATAGTGGATACTAGGGATCAAACCCTAACAAAACTAACTCGATTACATGATAGATATCATCCAACCCATCACCGTCCAGCAAGCTTACGATGGAATTACTCACGCACGGCGGTGAGCATCATGAAATTGGTGATGGAGGATGGTTGATGATGACGATGGCGAAGGATTCCCCTCTCCGGAGCCCCGAACGGACTCCAGATCAGCCCTCCCAAGAGGTTTTAGGGCTTGGCGGTGGCTCCATATCATAAAACGCGATGAATCATTCTCTCTGATTTTTTTCTCCCCAAAAGCAAATATATAGAGTTCGACTTGAGGTCGGAGGAGCTCCAGGGGGCCCACGAGGTACGGGGCGCGCCCCAGGGGGGCAGGCGCGCCCCCACCCTCATGGACAGGTGGTGGGCCCCCTGGTCTTCATCTTTTGCAAAGATTTTTTATTATTTCCGAATAGATGTTCTGTGAAGTTTCAGGTCATTCCGAGAACTTTTGTTTCTGCACATAAATAACACCATAGCAATTCTGTTGAAAACAGCGTCTATCCGGGTTAGTTCCATTCAAATCATGCAAGTTAGAGTCCAAAACAAGGGCAAAATTGTTTGGAAAAGTAGATACGACGAAGACGTATCAACTCCCCCAAGCTTAAACTTTTGTTTGTCCTCAAGCAATTCAGTTGATAAACTAAAAGTGATAAAGAAAAAAACTTTTACAAACTCTGTTTGCTCTTGTTGTTGTAAATATGTAAAGCCAGCCTTCAAGTTTTCATTAAAGATTATGACTAACCACATTCATAATAACGCTTAGGTCTCAAGTTTACTCATATCAATGGCATAATCAACTAGCGAGCAATAATAATAAATCTTGGATGACAACACTTTCTCAAAACAATCATAATATGATATAACAAGATGGTATCTCGCTAGCCCTTTCTGAGACGGCAAAACATAAATGCAGAGCACCTTTAAAGATCAAAGACTGACTAGACATTGTAATTCATGGTAAAAGAGATCCAGTCATGTCATACTCAATGTAAACTAACGGTAATGAATGCAAATGACAGCGGTGCTCTCCAACTGGTGCTTTTTAATAAGAAGATGATGACTCAGCATAAAAGTAAATAGATAGGCCCTTCGCAGTGGGAAGCAATTATTTGTAGAGGTGCCAGAGCTCGATTTTGAAATAGAGATGAATAATATTTTGAGTGGTATACTTTCATTGTCAACATAACAACCAAGAGATGGCAATATCTTCCATGCTACACACATTATAGGCGGTTCCCAAACAGAATGGTAAAGTTTATACTCCCCCTCCACCAACAAGCATCAATCCATGGCTTGCTCGAAACAACGAGTGCCTCCAACTAACAAGAGTCCCAGGGGGAGTTTGTTTTGCAATTATTTTGATTTAGTTTGCATAAAGCATGGGACTGGGCATCCCGGTGACCAGCCATTTTCTCGTGAGTGAGGAGCAGAGTCCACTCCTCTTGAGAATAACCCGCCTAACATGGAAGATACGGACAGCCCTAGTTGATACATGAGCTATTCGAGCATACAAAACAGGATATTTATTTGAAGGTTTAGAGTTTGGCACATACAAATTTACTTGGAACGACTGGTAGATACCGTATATAGGTAGGTTTGGTGGACTCATATGGAATAACTTTGGGGTTTATGGAGTTGGATGCACAAGCAGTATTCCCGCTTAGTACAGGTGAAGGCTAGCAAAAGACTAGGAAGCGACCAGCTAGAGAGCGACAACAGTCATGAACATGCATTAAAATTAATCAACACCGAATGCAAGCATGAGTAGGATATAATCCACCATGAACATAAATATCGTGAAGGCTATGTTGATTTTGTTTCAACTACATGCGTGAACATGCGCCAAGTCAAGTCACTTAAATCATTAAGAGGAGGATACCACCCTATCATACCACATCACAACCATTTTAATAGCATGTTTGCACGCAAGGTAAACCATTATAAGCTCCTAGCTAATCAAGCATGGCACAAGAAACTATGATCTCTAGTTATCATTGCAAACATGTTTATTCATAATAGGCTGAATCAGGAATGATGAACTAATCATATTTACAAAAACAAGAGAGGTTGAGTTCATACAAGCTTTTCTCATCTCAGTCAGTCCATCATATATCGTCATAATTGCCTTTCACTTGCACAACCGAATAGTGTGAATAATAATAATAGTGCACGTGCATTGGACTAAGCTGGAATCTGCAAGCATTCAATAAACAGGAGAAGACAAGGCAATATGGGCTCTTTTGTCAGATCAACAATAATGCATATAAGAGCTACTTCAACAATTTAATTATGGTCTTCTCCTATCGACCCCCAAAGAAAAGAAAAGAAATAAAACTATCTACACGGGAAAGCTCCCAACAAGTAAAAGAAGAACAGGAAATCTTTTTGGGTTTTCTTTTTAATTACTACTACAAGCATGGAAAGTAAACTAATTAAAAACTACAACTAATTTTTTTGGTGTTTCTTAAGGTTTATCAAACACATAAGAAGAGAGCATAAAAAGGAAAATAAACTAGCATGGATGATACAATGAAAAAGTATGAGCACCGACATCTAGCAACGAGTGTGTGAACATGAATATAATGTTGGTGGGAAATACGTACTCCCCCAAGCTTAGGCTTTTGGCCTAAGTTGGTCTATGGCCACGGCTGGCCTGGCTGATATCCATAGTAATAGTTGGGGTTGTACTGCGATGAACCGGCTATCGCCTAATGAGCTGCAGCGTGGCGGCGAGCGGCCTCCGCCCTCCTCTCGTACTCATCTGCCTCCTCTCTGGTAATAACATATCTTCCTTTTGCCTGATAATCAAAGAAGGCAGGAGTAGGGAAAGTAATACGGATAGCACGACATCTGTCAAAGATTAAGCGATACTAGAGAGGTGATTCATTCCTCTCGACAAACTGGTGGTGAATCATAGCATTAAAGTCTAGGTAAGCACGAGGTAATTCAATATCATCATCACATATAGTTACACCAAGAAAATCAGCTAAGCGGGTTGCATAAATTCCATCAAAGAAGTCTCCATTAAACCTATTAAGATGCAATCTACGTGCAACAACGGCTCCCAAATTATAAGATTTCCTCCTAACGCAGCACTCCTAAGAATACCGAGGTCAGGAACACACATATGACATGCTTCATCTTTACCATTAATGCATCTACCTATGAAGAGAGCAAAATAATGTATAGAAGGAAAGTGAATGCTCCCTATGGCAGCTTGTGTTATATCTCTAGATTCCCCCACAGTTATACTAGCAAGAAAATCTCTAAATTCAGATTTGCGAGGTTCCCTGACACTATCCCATTGTTGAAGTTTGCAAGCTGTGGTAAAATCCTCTAAGTCCATAGTGTAAGAATTTTCATAAAGATCAAACATGACAGTTGAAGAATTACGTGAAGATGAAAATTCAAACCTCCTCACAAAGGAACTAGTGAGATAGTGGTACTGACGGCATTTTTCTTCCTCGAAGCTCACAAGATCAGCGTTACGCAAATATGCGTTAATTCTTCCTTAATTCCCGCTCGATCCATAAAGTTTTCCGAAGGCCATTCACAAGGACGTACTGGAGCGTCTCTTGGTGGCTCTTCATCAGCATCACGCATTGCAAGCCTGGGCCCTTGCTTCCTTGAAGAACCACCTTGGTACATTTTCCTAAGCATATTTCTTCCTCTGAAAAATTCTGAAATTTTTAGTAATTTCAAAATAAAAGTGAACCAAACTCAACAAAATTTTTAGCAACTACTCCTACAAGTATCTAGAGCCTATATCATGCATCAGAACTACTATTGACCATATAAAATTGACATGCAAGCTCAAGAACAGGTTCACCTAAGCAGCAAAAATTTGCAATGAATAAAGCACTAGAACAAAAACTAATTGGAGCTATGGAGGAGTCACATACCAAGGAACAATCTCCCCAAGCAGTTTTGTGAGAGGTGCTTTGAGCAAGGAGATCGAAAATGGCAGCAAAATGAGCTTGGACTCAGGTTTGAGCTGGATATTCGTGTTTGTGGGAGGAAGGAGTGTGTGGGTGCATGAATAAGTGTAGGAGGGCCACCATGGGCCCACAAGGCAGGGGGTGCGCCCAGGGGGTAGGGCATGCCCTCCACCCTTGTGGCCAGGTGGATGCCCCCCTGTTGTGTTCTCGGTGCCAAATATTCTCAAATATTCTAGAAAAAATCATATTCAAATTTCAGGGCATTTGGAGAACTTCTATTTTTGGGGTATTTTTATATTGCACGGATAAATCAGATAACAGACAGAAAAATACTATTTTTATTTTATTTAATACAAATTACGAAAGTAAGAGGAGGGTACAGAAGGTTGTGCCTTCTAGTTTCATCCATCTCATGCTCATCAAAAGGAATCCACTAACAAGGTTGATCAAGTCTTGTTAACGAACTCATTCCAAATAACATGGAATCGGAGAAATTTCGAATAACACTATGTTACCTCAACGGGGATATGCACATCCCCAATAATAAGAATATCATATTTCTTCTTGACAGTAGGAGAGGAAATTCAAAACCTCCAAACATTATCGATGGAATTTTTCCAATAGAGTTGATACTATGAACTTGAGGTTGTTTCCTTGGAAAGTGTACCGTATGCTCATTACCATTAACATGAAAAGTGACATTGCCTTTAGTGCAATCAATAACAGCCCCTGCCGTGTTCAAAAAAGGTCTTCCAAGAATAATAGACATACTATCGTCCTCGGGAATATCAAGAATAACAAAGTCTGTTAAAATAGTAACGTTTGCAACTACAACAGGCACATCCTCACAAATACCGACAGGTATAGCATATGATTTATCAGCCATTTGCAAAGATATTTCAGTAGGTGTCAACTTATTCAAATCAAGTCTACGATATAAAGAGAGAGGCATAACACTAACACCGGCTCTAAGATCACATAAAGCAGTTTTAACATAATTTCTTTTAATGGAGCATGGTATAGTGGGCACTCCTGGATCTCCAAGTTTCTTTGGTATTCCACCCTTAAAAGTATAATTAGCGAGCATGGTGGAAATTTCAGCTTCCGGTATCTTTCTTTTATTTGTAACAATATCTTTCATGTACTTAGCATAAGGATTCATTTTAAGCATATCAGTTAATCACATGCGCAAAAGATAGGTCTAATCATTTCAGCAAAGCGCTCAAAATCCTCATCATCCTTTTTCTTGGATGGTTTGGGAGGAAAAGGCATGGGTTTCTGAACCCAAGTCTCTCTTTCCTTACCATGTTTCCTAGCAACAAAGTCTTTCTTATCATAACGTTGATTCTTTGATTGTGGGTTATCAAGATCAACATCAGGTTCAATTTCTATATCATTATCATTGCTAGGTTGAGCATCAACATGAGCATTATCATTAGCATTATCACTAGTTTCAAGTTCATTACCAGATTGTGTTTCAGCATCAGAAATAGAAATATCATTTGGATTCTCAGGTGTTTCAGTAATAGGTTCACTAGAAGCATGCAAAGTCCTATCATTTTTCTTTTTCTTCCTTTTAGAAGGATTAGGTGCATCTATATTATTTCTCTGAGAATCTTGCTCAATTCTCTTAGGGTGGTTGTCGGTGTCAAAATCGGCGGATCTCGGGTAGGGGGTCCTGAACTGTGCGTCTAAGGTGGATGGTAACAGGAGGTGGGGGACAAGATGTTTACCCAGGTTTGGGCCCTCTCGATGGAGGTAATACCCTACGTCCTGCTTGATTGATCTTGTGATATGAGTATTAAAAGAGTTGATCTACCACGAGATCATAGAGGCTAAACCCTAGAAGCTAGCCTATGGTATGATTGTTTGTATATCTATCGACTAGCCTGGCCCTGGTTTATATAATGCACCAGAGGCCTAGGATAACAAGAGTCCTAGCCGAATACGCCGGTGGGGGAGGAGTCCTTGTCTTGACCACCAAGTCTTGTGGAATCTTCCTTGTATGCAGCAACTGTCCGAACTGGCCCATGAGTATACAGCCATGGGGGTCCTCAGCCCAATCTAACTGACCGGGAGACGACATGGTGAGTACCCCCTAGTCTAGGACACCGTCAGTAGGCCCCTGCACCGGTCTTCAAGTTGGGGACGCTCCTCGATTCTTCTGAACTGTTCTTCATCTTCGGTCGTCGGTCTTGAAAACTGGTTCAACAAATCTTCTTCGATCTTGAGGATCACCAACGTGCATCTGAAGAGTTTATATGTCGGGTATCCGAGGAGCCCCTTTAAGTTTCCGGCCTTTATCAATTCTTTGTTATTTTTATGCCACACCTCGGGTTTGAAGTTGTTCCTGGGCGGCAGTGTCCTCTTGCG
Source organism: Triticum aestivum (assembly GCF_018294505.1). Taxonomy (NCBI): domain Eukaryota; kingdom Viridiplantae; phylum Streptophyta; class Magnoliopsida; order Poales; family Poaceae; genus Triticum; species Triticum aestivum. The sequence continues at coordinate 329,478,216 of NC_057812.1, forward strand.
TCCGAGCTCCAATGCCGGACTGCATCTGACTTATCTTTCGCAGCCGAGCTCCAACGCCGAGCTGCTTCCGAGCTCCAACGCTGGAATGCATAAGAGTATTGTTACAGCCGAGCTCCAATGCCAAACTGCATCCCGGCTCCAACGTCGGAATGTGTCCGAGCTTCAACGCCAGACTATATCCGAGGTGTCATAGATCACCTTGGCTCAAAAAAGTTTGAAGGAGCTTAGACGAGCTTAATGTCGGAAATGCCCGCTATGGAGCCAGCCACCGGCGCCCGAGCTTTATGCCGGACTGCTTCCGAGGTGATGCACCACCTTGGCCATGGGCTGCTTCTGAGACTCAGGTTGGGTGCGGTCAACCAACCTGAGGATAATAATCTCCTCGAAAACTATATTGCACTTTAAATTTTCTGCATTGGATTGTTAATACAGTAGCCCCCGAGCCACTGGTCGGGTGGCAACACCAGATCAGGGGATCGATGTACCCCTTTAATATTTGTAAATGATAAGCACGAAGCCCAGTAGCCCCTGAGCCTTAATGTGGCCACGGGTGGCCGAATTAAGGATCGATATCCGTAATAAAATCACAAATTATGTGTAATGATTCTATGTATCCAAGTACTTTACGTCATTAATGCTCGGATCCGCATTGTAAAAACTTTGTTGACCGACCATCGGCTTCCACCTCCTTGGCCAGCAGCCGAGGAGTGTTTGTCCTACTTTATAAAGCCTTTATGAGGGCAAAGATTTACGGCAAACAAGGCAATCCGGCCATACGGTTTTATAAACAAAGATACGCAGAGAGATATTTTATATTACTTTTTAACGTGAGAAACATCTCCCAAAGAACATAGTCCCACTATCGGTTCCTTTCTTTGGGTTGTCATGCTAAGCATGATCATGAAACCTCAGCTCCGATCAATGTGGGAGGAAAATATTGAGGATTTAGTTTGGGGAAAGTTCCCGAACTCTATGGTATTAATGAACCAAAATTTTTACTTCCGTCGTTGCCGACCAATGTGATCCTTTAAGATTGCTAGCTTTCGGCTTCACCCGGTCTGAGGTACTAACTCAGATGACCCGGTAGTAACAATCATAGAGGTGCTCCCTTACCACCTAGCCGAACAATCGGGAACATAAGGGTAAGCACAGGAGCCAGGCAACCCAGCTTGGCCAAAACCTTAAGTCAAATTGATGCATATTTATGGCTTTATATAACGATAATTACGGAAGGCAAGGCTTGTATAATGAATACAAATGCTGATGATATATACTTATTTTGACTCCATTGCAACCGTTTATCAGTTTAAAGTGGCCCATCGTTGGCTTCTACCCCTTTCTAGATACTACGAAGGGTGTTTCTGCAATAACCAGACAACCCTTTAGCTAACGTCTCGGTGCCCGGAGGCGGTTGTGTTAGCGGAAACGAGGCAATCAGATATCTTGGCTTTATAACTTTCACTTAGTCATAGGAACTTTAAACTGGGGAAGCTAGCTATGAGCCCCCGGTTAGTGTTCGGCGACAGCTGAGGTCAAGCCGTAAACACTTCGGCCAATGTTATGAATGGACCATCATTTAACACGGTCATCGGATCGCTGACCAGTTTGCGCTTATTGTGACAGTCAGTTTTCAGCTTTCTCCACTGAGGTGCTTAACCATGCGAGCTAGAAGCACAATCGCAGTGGTTCTCCCATTGCACACCTAGCCGAACAAAGCGAAACATAGGAGTAAAGCACAGGAGCCGGGTGACGGTGTGCTGGACTAGGGGATACTCACCACGTCGTCTCCCGGTCAGTTAGATTGGGCCGAGGACCCCCATGGTCGTATACTCATGGGCCAGTTCGGACAGCTGCCGCATATAAGGAAGATTTCACAAGACTTTGTGGTCAAGACAAGGACTCCTCCCCCACCGGCGTATTCGGCTAGGACTCTTGTTATCCTAGGCCTCTGGTGCATTATATAAACCAGGGCCATGCTAGTCGATAGAGATGCATACAATCATACCATAGGCTAGCTTCTAGGGTTTAGCCTCTACGATCTCGTGGTAGATCAACTCTTGTAATACTCATATCATTAAGATCAATCAAGCAGGAAGTAGGGTATTACCTCCATCGAGAGGGCCTGAACCTGGGTAAACATTGTGTCCCCCGCCTCCTGTTAGCATCCGGCTTAGACGCATAGTTCGGGACCCCCTACCCGAGATCCTCCAGTTTTTACACCGACATTGGTGCTTTCATTGAGAGTTCCGCTGTGTGATCAGTAAAAGGATTGATGGCTCGTCTGCAGATTGACTGTGACGTCGACATCTTCGTCACCGGCTCGACTGGTCACCTTGGCTTGACCGAGGACTGTGCCCTGCCTCCGATCGTCATGTTCGGACGAGGCCCTTCATCAACACCAACTCCGATCTCTATCAAGATCATGGAGTAATCATCCATGGAGCTCGGGGGCTCAACTTCAACATTGCCCTTGGGCGACCATGTTGTTTTTCTGGACAGCGAACGCGTATCTGCCGCCACTGCCTCCTCGAGTGTTGTTTTAACGATCGCTTCAGTGGAATTGTGCGGAATCGAGTCTACAGCAACCCTGGGAAATTTCGTCGAGTTCCAATGGAGGAATCTCTGACAATCTACGATATACTAGAGCCCTGTTTAATCCAGACGGGAATCTGGATGAGTTTAGGGCGTGGTCTCCAGAGCCCAGCTCGGAAATCCTTTGGAAGATCCAACCGTTCATCTGCTGCGGAATTCCCATATCTACCACCCCTCAAAATTTCAGCTCGATCTGACCGTCGAAACTCCGGGAACCTTCCGAATAGTGCATCACTTTTCATATCTGTTTTCTGCGCGAATACAGATCCGAACTGAATTCATGTTTCTTTATGAACGTGATATTTGACAACCTTTTTAAAAGGAATTTTCTTCTAAAGTATTGTGCGTTGTTTTTAACATGCGCCAATAAAATTTTAATCCTCATCTAAGGTAATCTTCGCCATCACGCTGATGTCAAACCAGTCCGGCAATATAGCTCCACGACTGCCGACCTGCGCCAGACATGTCGTCGCTCTTTTAGCCGAGCTCAATTTCTTCGGATCCTGAGCTCGGCGAGCCGAATAAGAGTTCAAAATCGCCAAGGATAAATCATCACCAACATCGCCGCCCTATAGATTACACGGAGCAGGCACACCGGCATCGCCGCATGGTCACTTCATCAGACCAGCAGGTCATAACTTGTGTCGCGGCCCTGGGTCGGCATGGCCGCACTATTGCTTCTTCGAGCCAATGTCCATCACGCCGAACTATTTCAACACCTCGGCTGACATGGCAGCTACAACAACTCCTCACCGGCCTGCACCGTCACCTCGGCTAGACCGGGGACTTGGCTATTTCTTCATCAACATACTCCGGTGACTTCGGCGTCACCAGCCGACCAGCTTCGTCACATTAGCTGGACCAAGGGCTTCGCCTCAGCAAGCCAACCTTTGCCAGCATCACCAGACCATCGCTTTATCGCCTATCAGGCAATGGGTGTGCGGATCGATTCCCGATTTTGGGAGTCGCTTTTCTTCGGAATGCTACAACAAATAAACCAAGTGCTATTAATCCTAACAATTTTTGCTTGTTGGGTTTATTTTTCTTAAGGAATTATTACTCTGGTTTGTTCCATCATCTGTACACAGGTCTATCAAATGGCGGCCGCATTAAAAACGATCGCGTGGTGGTTCGGTCACTTTCCGTACATAGTTCGGCGAACGCCGCATCCGGAGCCCGGACCGCCCTGCAAATTCAGGCTTTGTCACGCCTTCACTGCGTCACGCTGACGCCCTGCATTGACATTGGCTTCGGCACCAGGCTACATTTCTTTAAATAAATTATTTTTGCGTAAAGCAATTATGCAACGATTATATATATATATATATATATATATATTATTGTTATTATTATTTCCTGGACCGTATTGTTTTATGTGTGCAGGTAATCGATTTCGACTGGGTTAGGTGGTCACTACTCCGGAGTGCCGAACTCCTTGCTCGGACACCTCGGGCCTGGGGGCTGGGAGCTCGGCCATGCCGAGGACTACGAACCTTGTCGGATCTGTCACATATTAATGGGCGTCTTTGTCCCGCCACAAGCCCGAATCGCGTCATCAACACCGAGCACATTAACCAGCTAAGTTGCTTTCATGCTCAAAAACTTTCAGTTTTAAATTTTGTTCGGTTCGACCAAGCATTATACTTTTCGGCACAAAGTTGTTTGTGAAAAAGTTCCTTGTAAAAACTTTTTTTGTGACGTGCATATTCAAATACCCCATTTATTTGGGGGCTCCCTTGATGGAGCTTTTCCTCTTGCATATGATTATACTTGTACGGCTTCTTTCCTTGTTCGCGTATTATGCCACAGTATGCACCATATTGACCTAAGCGATTTGCAAGCTGGGTTACCTGGCTCCTGTGCTTACCCCTACGTTCCCAATTGTTCGGCTAGGGAGTAAAGGGAGCACCTCTACGATTGTCACGACCGGGTCATCCGAGCTCTGACCTCAGACTAGGTCAAGCCGAAAGCTAGCGCTCTTATTGTTTTCAATCATGGTCTGCACACAACGGAACTCATGAGTACAAAAAATCTATTGCACAAGTCTCATAGTAATAATGAGCACCGAAGAAAGGTATCGGTGGGGGTACTATTTTCTTCGAAGATGCTTCTTACACTTCGTCAGTAATATAGCATGAGTTCCTTGAGTGCGCTTTGTCTGTTACAGCCTTATGGCCTGATTGCCTGGTCATCGGAAACACCCTCGATACTCTTGACAGGTGGAGTACATGACACTTTTCGGCCCTTGGTCGAAGAGGGAGAAGCCGACGGTCGGTTAAGACGCGTTTAAAGTTCGGGTGAACACAGATATGATATAAGTACTTCGGTACATACAATCATTATACATAGAATTCTTTTTACCCAAGTCACTTGGGGGCTCTTAAAATTTATATGAGCTGTTTTATAGTAAATGTGTTTTCTTCTTGGTCATTGCAAAGTCTTTTTCTACCGCTCCTTTTTCGACTCGAGTTTATGGTCAATAGCCGGATAGCATGTCTTCTCTCTGAAAGCCGCTTGAGTTTAGTTTGCTAAACTAACCTCGGAGAAGTACTCTGCCTTTGGGATAAGGAGCTTGAAGCCGTAGGCTGACCCGCATGAAGTCTTGAGATCGGATGTGTCATGTTAAAGCATGACAGAAGCACAATTTTTTCTCTTCCTATTTTCGGATTGGCACCGGACACTTGATCTTGTTCGGATGTCAAGTTTTTACTGACGTTTTTTGGTCTTCCAAGCTTATGGCACTTTCAAACTATTTGTGTGTTTTCAGCACAAGTCTCACAGTGCAACGCCGGACACCTTTAGAGATTCGGCAAAAAACATTCTCGGATATTGCTATATATGCATCTGTTTTGAATTGGGTCTTCGGTCAATAGTTGGGTTGCCCGGCTCCTGCGCTTGCCTCCTACGTTCCGCTTTGTTCGGCTAGATGTGCAAAGGAAGAACCACTGCGATTGTGCTTCCAGCTCACATGGTTAAGCACCTCAGTGGAGAAAGCCGAAAACTGACTGTCACAATATGCGTAAACTGGCCAGCGATCCGATGACTGTGTTAAATGACGGGCCATTCATAACATTGGTCGAAGTGTTTACGGCTTGACCTCGACTGTCGCCGAACACTGCCGGGGGCTAGTAACTGGCCTCCCAAACTAAATCCTCGATATTTTGCTCTTACATTAGAGCTGAGGTTTCATGATCATGCTTAGCATAACAACCCAAAGAAAGGAACCGATAGAGGGACTATTTTCTTTGGAAGACATTTCTTATGTTAAACAGTAATATAACATATATGCCTGCGTACCTTTGTTTATAAAACCGTATGGACAGATTTCCTTGTTTGTCGTAAATCTTTGCCCTCATAAAGGCTTTATAAAGTAAGATAAACACTCCTCGGCTACTGGCCGAGGAGGTGGAAGCCGATGGTCGGTCAACAAAGTTTTGTACAATGCGGATCCGAGCATTAATGATGTAAAGTACTTGGATACATAGAGTCATTACACATAATTTGTGATTTTACTACGGATATTGATCCTTAATTCGGCCACCCGTGCCCGCATTAAGCCTCGGGGGCTACTGGGCTTCGGGCTTATTATTTACAAATATTAAAGGGGCACATCGATCCCCCGATCTGGTGTTGCCACCCGACCAGTGTCTCGGGGGCTACTGCATTGCCTGTCCAATGCAGAAAATTTTAAGTGCAATACAGTTTCCGAGGAGATTTTAATCCTAAGGTTGGTCGGCCACACCCAACCCGGGTGTCGAGGACTGAGGACGCCGCTTTTTGTGTCCCGAAGTGTTCTGCCGAGCTAGGACTTGATCCTCAGGCCGATTTTGCAAATCAACCTGAGTCTCAGCGGCTACTTGGATCAGCAGTCTTACGTCATACTTCAGGTGCATCTCGGGTTTTAGACCGATATACACCTTGAGGGCTACTAGCTATATATCTCGACAGAGAATAAATTGCACCAATAAAAATATTGACAAAAAATCGACCCACAATCGGGGTGGTGCAGTACCTCAGAAGCAGTCCGGCATAAAGCTCAGGCGCGAGTGGCTGGCTCCATAGAGGGCATTTCCGGCATTAAGCTCGGCTAAACTCCGTCGACTTTTTTGAACCAAGGTGATATGACACCTCGGATATAGTCCAGCGTTGGAGCCCGGATACAGTCTGGCGTTGGAGTTTGGACATAGTCCAGCGTTGGAGCTCGGATACATTCCGGTGTTGGAGCTCGGAAAGCGGTCCGGCGTTGGTGCTCGGCTGCAAAAGATACCTCGAATGCAGTCCCGCGTTGGAGCTCGGACGCAAGAGGATGCTGCCGCCCGGGAAAAACTTCAAACTCGAGGTGTGCCATAAAAATAACAAGGCATTGATAAAGGCCGAAGACTTAAAGGGCTCCTCGGATACCCGACGTGTGAGATCTTCAGATTTAGCTCGGCAATCCTCAAGATAGAAGATGGGAAGATTTGTTGAACCAGTTTTCAAGACCGACGACCGAAGACAAAGAACAGTTCAGAAGAACCGAGGAGCGTCCCCAACTTGAAGAACGGTTCAGGGCGCTACTGACGGTGTCCTGGACTAGGGGGTACTCTCCACGTCGTCTCCCGGTCATTTAGATTGGGCCTAGGACCCCCATGCCCGTATAATCATGGGCCAGTTCGGACAGCTGCCGCATACAAGGAAGATTCCACAGGACTTGGTGGTCAAGACAAGGACTCCTCCCCCTAGGCTGACCCGCGTGAAGTCTTGAGATCAGATGTTTCATGTTAAAGCACGACAGAAGCACAATTTTTTTTTCCAATTTTCGGATTGGCACCGGGAGACGACCACCAAGTCTTATGGAATCTTCCTTGTATGGGGCAGCTGTCCGAACTGGCCCATGAGTATATAGCCATGGGGGTCCTCGGCCCAATCTAACTGACCAGGAGACGACGTGGTGAGTACCCACTAGTCCAGGACACCGTCAATGGCCTTTAGGATACAAAGGTTCCTGGGTCATTCTACCAGTTCTAGTAGCCACTCTAACAACATAATCATTATTCTTACTATTCAATTCATTAAGAAAATCATTTTGAGTTTTAAGTACTTGTTCTACTTGAGTGGTAACCATGGAAGCATGTTTGCTAATAAATTTAAGTTCACCTTTGACATTAGCCATATAATCACCCAAGTGTTCAAGCATATTTGAATTGTATTTCAATTGTCTACCAAAATAAGCATTAAAATCTTCTTGCTTAACCATAAATTTATCAAACTCATCTAAGCATGGGCTAGCAACTTAGTAAATGGAATTTCAGCTTTATCATATCTATAGAGAGAATTTACCTTTACTACATGTGTCAGGTTATCAAGACCATGAGTTTCTTCAATAGGTAATGGATTAAGATCATATGTTTCTTCGACAGGCGGTAAATTAAGACCATGTATTTCTTCAATAGGAGGTAAATTCTTAACATCTTCAGCTTTAATACCTTTTTCTTTCATAGATTTCTTTGCCTCTTGCATATCTTCAGGATTGAGAAATAGAACACCCCTCTTCTTCGGAGTTGGTTTAGGAATAGGCTCAGGAGTTGGTTCAGGAAGTGTCCAATTATTTTCACTTGTCAACATATTATTCAATAGAATTTCAGCTTCATCCGGCGTTCTTTCCCTGAAAATAGAACCAACACAACTATCCAGGTAATCTCTGGAGGCATCGGTTAGTCCATTATAAAAGATATCAAGTATTTCATTTTTCTTAAGAGGATGATCAGGCAAAGCATTAAGTAACTTGAGAAGCCTCCCCCAAGCTTGTGGGCGACTCTCTTCTTCAATTTGCACAAAATTATATATATCCCTTAAAGCAACTTGTTTCTTATGAGCAGGGGAATATTTAGCAGAGAAGTAATAAATCATATCCTAGGGACTACGCACACAACGAGGATCAAGAGAATTAAACCATATCTTAGCATCACCCTTTAATGAGAATGAAAATATTTTGAGGATATAAAAGTAGCGAGTCCTCTCATCATTAGTGAACAGGGTGGCTATATCATTTAATTGAGTAAGATATGCCACAACAGTTTCAGATTCATAGCCATGAAAAGGATCAGATTCAACCAAAGTAATTATATCAGGATCAACAGAGAATTCATAATCCTTACGAGTAACAAAGATAGGTGAAGTAGCAAAAGAAGGGTCAGGTTTCATCCTAGCATTTAGAGATTGCTTATTCCATTTAGCTAATAACCTCTTAAGTTCATAACTATCTTTGCAAGCTAAAATAACTAAAGAAGCTTCTTTATCAAAAACATAACCCTTAGGAATAACGGGCAAGTCTTCATCACCACTTTCATCAATATTATCAGATTCAATATTTCCATTCTCTCTAACCCTAGCAAGTTGTTCATCAAGAAATTCACTAAGTGGCATAGTAGTATCAAGCATAGAAGTAGTTTCATCATAAGTATCATGCATAGCAGAAGTGGCATCATCAATAACATGTGGCATATCAGAACGAATAGCAGAAGCAGGTTTAGGTGTCACAAGCTTACTCAAAACAGAAAGTGAATCAAGTGTGGAGCTAGATGGCAGTTCCTTACCTCCCCTCGTAATTGAGGGATAAATCTTGGTTTTTGGATCTCTCAAGTTCTTCATAATGATAAGCAGATATAAATCCCAAGTGACTCAAAGAATAGAGCTATGCTCCCCGGCAATGACGCCAGAAAGTAGTCTTGATAACCCACAAGTATAGGGGATGACAACAGTTTTCGAGGGTAGAGTATTCAACCCAAATTTATTGATTCGACACAAGGGAGCCAAAGAATATTCTCAAGTATTAGCAGTTGAGTTGCCGATTCAACCACACCTGGAAACTTAATATCTGCGGCAAAGTATTTAGTAGCAAAGTAATATGATAGTAGTGGTAATGGTAGCAAAAGGTAATGATAACAAAAATAATGTTTTTGGTATTTTGTAGTGATGATAGCAATAGCAACGGAAAAGTAAATAAGCGAAGAAGAATATATGGAAAGCTTGTAGGCAATGGATCGGTGATGGAGAATTATGCCGGATGCGGTTCATCATGTAACAGTCATAACCTAGGGTGACACAGAACTAGCTCCAGTTCATCAATATAATGTAGGCATGTATTCCGAAATAGTCACACGTGCTTATGGAAATAAACTTGCATGACATCTTTTGTCCTACCCTTCCGTGGCAGTGGGGTCCTAATGGAAACTAAGGGATATTAAGGCCTCCTTTTAATAGAGTACCGGAACAAAGCATTAGCACATAGTGAGTACATGAACTCCTCAAACATAGTGAATATACGGATCATAACACATAATAGGTGACTATAGACTTGCAAGATAGGATCAAGAACTCTCATATATTGATGAAAACATAATAGGTTCAGATCTGAAATCATGGCACTCGGGCCCTAGTGACAAGCATTAAGCATAGCAAAGTCCTAGCAACATCAATCTCAGAACATAGTGGATACTAGGGATCAAACCCTAACAAAACTAACTCGATTACATGATAGATCTCATCCAACCCATCACCGTCCAGCAAGCCTAAGATGGAATTACTCACGCACAGCGGTGAGCATCATGAAATTGGTGATGGAGGATGGTTGATGATGACGATGGCGACGGATTCCCCTCTTCGGAGCCCTGAACGGACTCCAGATCAGCCCTCCGGAGAGGTTTTAGGGCTTGGCGGTGGCTCCGTATCGTAAAACGCGATGAATCCTTCTCTCTGATTTTTTTCTCCCTGAAAGCAAATACATAGAGTTGGAATTGAGGTCGGAGGAGCTCCAGGGGGCCACGAGGTAGGGGGGCACGCCCTAGGGGGGCAGGCGCACCCCCACCCTCGTGGACAGGTGGTGGCCCCCTGGTCTTCATCTTTTGCAAGGATTTTTTATTATTTCCGAATAGATGTTCCGTGAAGTTTCAGGTCATTCCGAGAACTTTTGTTTCTGCACATAAATAACACCATAGCAATTCTGCTGAAAACATCGTTAGTCCGGGTTAGTTCCATTCAAATCATGCAAGTTAGAGTCCAAAACAAGGGAAAAAGTGTTTGGAAAAGTAGATACGACGGAGAAGTATCAAGGCTATGTGATGATATTGGATCTTGGAATTCGAATCGATTGAAATTGGAGTTCCACCAAATTTATCCTATGCATCTAGTTCATCGTGATCGGAATTATATATATAATTTTTGGTCTCATGAAGGAGAAAGTATCGCTCTAGCTTGGGGGAGGCTTAATTCAATGTTATATTCATGCCCCAATCATGAGCTCTCAAGAGAAATTATTATCCAGAACTTTTATGCTCGGCTTTCTCGTAATGATCAAACCATGCTTGATACTTCTTGCGCTGGTTCTTTTATGAAGAAGACTATTGAATTCCAGTGGGATCTTTTGGAAAGAATAAAATGCAACTCTGAAGATTGGGAACTCGACAAAGGTAAAGAGTCAGGTATTAAACTGAAGTATAATTGTGTTAAATCTTTTATGGATACCAATGCTTTTTAAAAGTTTAGCACTAAATATGGACTTGACTCTGAGATAGTAGCCTCCTTTTGTGAATCGTTTGCTACTCATGTTGATCTCCCTAAAGAGAAGTGGTTTAAATATCACCCACCTATTAAAGAAGAAATCAAAGAACCGGTAAGAAGAAACTATACTTTACAATGTTGATCTAGTTGTACCTTCTGCTTATATTGAGAAGCCAGCTTTCCCTGTTAGGATAAAGGAACATGCTAAAGTTTCAACTGTGGTTAACAAAAGCTATATTAGAACACCTAAACCTGATGAACAAATCAAAGTAGAACCTAGTATTTCTATGGTTAAAGATCTCTTGCAAGAAGATATGGATGGGCATGTTATTTAGTTTTGTGAAGAAGCTGCTAGAATTGCCTAACCTGATAAAAAGGATAAACATAGACCTGTTGTTGGCATGCCCGTTATCTCAGTTAAATAGGAGATCACTGTTATCATGGTTTATGTGACATAGGTGTTAGTGTGAGTGTTATTCCTTACACCTTATATCAAGAAATTATGAATGACATAACACCCGCAGAGATAGAAGACATTGATGTTACTATTATACTTGCTAATAGAGACACTATGTCACCAATTGGGATTGTTAGAGATGTTGAAGTCTTGTGTGGAAAAATAGAATACCCTACTTATTTTCTTGTTCTTGGTTCCCCACAAGATGACTTTTGTACCATTATCTTTGGTAGACCTTTCTTGAACATTGTTAATGCTAAAATAGATTGTGAGAAACAAACTGTCGGTGTTAGTTTTGGTGATGAGTCTCATGAGTTTAAATTTTCCAAGTTTAGTAGAAAGCATCATGAAAAATAATTGCCTAGTAAGGATGAATTAATTGGTCTTGCTTCTATTGTTGTACCACCTACTAATTCTTTAGAACAATATTTGCTAGACCATGAAAATGATTTTCATATGCATGAAAGAAATGAAATAGATAAGATTTTCTTTGAACAACGTCCTTTGCTTAAACACAATTTGCCTATTGAAACTCTAGGAGGACCTCCTCCACCTAAACGTGATCCTGTGTTTGAATTAAAACAATTGCCAGCCACTTTGAAATATGCTTATCTTGATGAAAAGAAGATATATCTTGTTATTATTAGTGTTAACCTTTTAGAACATGAAGAAGAAATATTATTGAAAGTTCTAAGGAAGCACCGAGCTGCTATTGGATATACTCTCGATGATTTAAAGGGCATTAGTCCAACTCTATGTCATCACAAAATTAATACGGAACCTGATGCTAAACCCGTTGTTGATCACCAATGTCGGTTAAATCGGGAGATGAAAGAAGTGGTAAGAACGGAAATATTAAAACTTCTAGAAGCAGGAATAATCTATCCTATAACTGATAGTAGATGGGTAAGTCTTGTTCATTGTGTCCCTAAGAAAGGAGGTATACCTGTTGTTCCTAATGATAAGAATGAACTTATTCCACAAAGAATTGTTAGAGGCTATAGAATGGTAATTCATTTTAGAAAAATAAACAAATCAACTAGAAAAGATCATTACCCTATGCCTTTTATTGATCAAATGCTTGAAACATTATGTAAGCACACACACTTTTGCTTCCTTGATGGATATTTTGTTTTTTTCACAAATACATGTTTCTCAACCTGATCAAGAAAAGACCACTTTTACTTGTCCCTTTGTAACTTATGCTTATAGACGTATGCCTTTCAGTTTGTGTAATGCACCTGCTACCTTTCAAAGATGTATGAGTACTATATTTTCTGACTTTTGTGAAAAGATTATTGAGGTTTTCATGGATGACTTCTCTGTTTATGGGAAGTCTTTTGATGATTGTTTGAGAAATCTTGATCGAGTTTTGCAGAGATGTGAAAACAAATCTTGTCTTGAATTGGGAGAAGTGACAATTTATGGTTAAAGAAGGCATTGTCTTGGGTCATAAAATTTCTGAAAGAGGTATTGAAGTGGACAAAGCTGAGGTTGATGCAATTGATAAAATGCCATGTCCTAAAGATACAAAAGGTATTCATAGTTTCTTAGGTCATGCTGATTTCTATAGGAGTTTTATTAAAGACTTTTCTAAAATTTCTAGGCCTCTTATGAAGGAAATATGCCCTAGAGGCAATAATAAAGTTGTTATTTATATTTCCCTATATCAAGATAAATGTTTATCATTCAGGCTAGAATTGTATTAACCGGAAACTTAGTACATGTGTGAATACATAGACAAACAGAGTGTCCCTAGTATGCCTCTACTTGACTAGCTCATTAATAAAAGATGGTTAAGTTTCCTAACCATAGACATGTGTTGTCATTTGATGAACGGGATCACATCATTAGAGAATGATGTGATGGACAAGACCCATCTGTTAGCTTAGGATTATGATCATTTAGTTTTATTGCTATTGCTTTCTTCATGAATTATACATATTCCTCTGACTATGAGATAGTGCAACTCCCGAATACCGGAGGAACACCTTGTGTGCTATCAAATGTCACAATGTAACTGGGTGATTATAAAAATGCTTTACAGGTGTCTCGGAAGGTGTTTGTTGAGTTGGCATAGATCGAGATTAGGATTTTTCACTCCGAGTATTGGAGAGGTATCTCTGGGCCCCCTCGGTAATGCTCATCACTATAAGCCTTGCAAGCAATGTGACTAGTGAGTTAGTTGCGGGATGATGCACTACAGAACGAGTAAAGAGACTTGCCAGTAATGAGATTGAACTAGGTATGATGATACCGACGATTGAATCTCGGGCAAGTAACATACCGATAACAAAGGGAATAATGTATGTTGTTATGCGGTTTGACTGATAAAGATCTTCGTAGAATATGTAGGAACCAATATCAGCATCCAGGTTCCGCTATTGATTATTGACCGGAGATGTGTCTCGGTCATGTCTACATAGTTCTCGAACCCGTAGGGTCCGCACGCTTAACGTTCGATGACGATTTGTATTATGAGTTATGGTTTTTGGTGACCAAAGTTTGTTCGGAGTCCCGGATAAGATCACGGACATGACAAGGAGTCTCGAAATGTTCGATAGGTAAAGACTGATATATTGGAAGGTTATATATGGACACTGGAATGGTTCCGATAATGTTCGGGGATTTTTCAGAGTACCGGGAGGCTACCGGAACCGCCCGGGAAAGTTAATGGGCCTAATGGGCCATAGTGGAGGAGAGGAGGCAAGCCACGGGAGGTGGCGCATGCCCTCCCTTGCCAAATCCGAATTGGACAAGGGGAGGGAGCGCGACCCCCCTTTCCTTCTCCTTCTCCCTCCTTTCCCCTTTCCCCCCCTCTCCGTTGGAAGGAAAGGAGGGGGCCGAATCCTACTAGGAACGGAGTCCTAGTAGCACTCCCCCCCTCAAGGCGCGCCATCCCTAGCCGGCCACCTCCTCCCCCCTCCTTTATATATGGGGGCGGGGGCACCCCAAAGACACACCAAGATTTCTCTTAGCCGTGTGTGGTGCCCCCTCCATAGTTTACTCCTCCGGTCATAGCGTCGTAGTGCTTAGGTGAAGCCCTGTGCGGATCACATCACCATCACCGTCACCATGCCGTCGTGCTCTCAGAACTCTCCATCGACCCTCTACTAGGTCAAGAGCTCAAGGGACGTCATCGAGCTAAACGTGTGCTGAACACGGAGGTGCCATACGTTCGGTACTTGGATCGGTTGGATCGTGAAGACATTCGACTACATCAACCGCGTTAACCTAATGCTTTTGCTTCCAGTCTACGAGGGTACGTGGACACACTCTCCCCGTCTCATTGCTATGCATCTCCTAGATAGATCTTGCGTGATCGTAGGAATTGTTTTGAAATTTCATGCTATGTTCCCCAACAGTGGCATTCGAGCCAGGTCTATGCATAGATGACATGCACGAGTAGAACACAAAGAGTTTTGGGCAATAATAGTCATACTGCTTATCACCAACGTCTTACTTTGATTCAACGGTATTGTTGGATGAAGCGGCCCAGACCGACATTACATGACCGCGTTCATGAGACTGGTTCTACCGACGTGCTTTGCATGTCTGTTTCTCTAACTTTAGTTGAATTGAGTTTGACTACGGCCGATCGTTGTTGAAGGTTAAAACAACACACTTGACGAAAAATCGTTGTGGTTTTGATGCATAGATAAGAACGTTTCTTGATAGAAGCTCGTAGCAGCCATGTAAAACTTGCAACAACAAAGTAGAGGACGTCTAACTTCTTTTTGCAGGGCATATTGTGATGTGATATGGTAAAGACGTGATGAGATATAAATTGTTGTTTGAGATGACCATGTTTTGTAGAAGTTATCGGCAACTGGCAGGAGCCTTATGGTTGTCGCTTTATTGTACGAAATGCAATCGCCATGTAATTACTTTACTTTATCACTAAGCGTTAGCGATAGTCGTAGAAGCAATAGTTGGCGAGACGACAACGACGCTACGATGGAGATCAAGGTTTCAATCCGGTGATGATGGAGAACATGACGGTGTTGGAGATTGAGATCAAAGGCACAAGATGATGATGGCCATATCATGTCACATATTTTGATTGCATGTGATGTTTATCTTTTATGCATCTTATTTTGCTTAGTACGGCGGTAGCATTATAAGATGATCCCTCACTAAATTTCAAGGTACAAGTGTTCTCCCTAAGCATGCACCGTTGCTATAGTTCGTCATGCCAAGACACCACGTGATGATCGGGTGTGATAAGCTCTACATTCACATACAATGGGTGCAAGCCAGTTTTGCACGTGCAAAATACTCGGGTTAAACTTGACAAGCCTAGCATATGCAAATATGGCCTCGGAACACTGAGACCAAAAGGTCAAATGTAAATCATATAGTAGATATGATCAACATAGTGATGTTCACCATGGAAAACTACTCCATCTCACGTGATGATTGGACATGGTTTAGTTGATATGGATCATGCGATCATTTAGATGACTAGAGGGATGTCTATCTAAGTGGGATTTCTTTAGTAATATAATTAATTGAACTTTAATTTATCATCAACTTAGTACCTGATAGTTTTTTTCATATCTATGTTGTTGTAGATCAATGGCCCATGTTACCGTTCCCTTGAATTTTAATGCGTTCCTAGAGAAAGTGTAACATCCCAAATTTTCAATTTGGAATGTTATACATAGATCATTCTTGCATATCATATTTTATTGCATTTCATCTCGCAATCCTCGAAATCCTAAGCAACTCAAGGACCCTCGGAGAGAGTTAGGGATTTCCCAGATTTCATATTTGATTTTTATCAAATATTGAAACAAGGACTTTTGGTTTTAATTATTTTTCTCGTAGAAAATATTTCATATTAAAATATATGAGAGGAGATAATATGACTTCTCCAAAATAAATGAAATATTGGAGGAAAAACATTAAAATCAAAATTTGCTTTTATTTGGATTTTATTGCAATTTTGTTTGCATTAGAAAAATTGCACGTTTTCAAAATTGCATTTTAGGGCCAAGAAAATGTTCATCTCGTTCTAAATATTTTATTTAGATGGAGAAAATTTATTTTGGCATTTTTAGAATTTTATTTTATTTTCTAGGATTTTTCTGAGTTTCGGCGGAATTATTAAAAAAACGCGCCAAGGCCTAGCTGGGCCGAAGCCCAGCGCCGGCCCACCTCCCCGCGCCACCGTCTCCTAGCGGGAGACCGCGCTGCCGCCGCCGCCGGACAGGAGTCTGGCTCGGACTCCGTTGCTGCGCCGTGCCCCCTCCCCCAAGCCACCACCCCCTCCTTAAAAGCCAACCCCGCCACCCCTGGGAGCCGCCCCACCCCGCCGTAAGCCGCCGCGCCGCCCGCCGCCCGTCGCCCGCGCCGTGCCGCCTCGCCGCCTTTGCTGCTACCGCACCGCCCCTCTTGGCAAGTCGCCGCCGCCTGTTGCCCGCACCGCCGCCGCCAAGCGTAGTGCCGCCCCTCGCCGGAGCCGTCGCCGTGCCAGACCTCGCCGGAGGTTAGCGCCGTTCGGTTTTTTTTGAAAACCGGTTCGGTTTTCATTAAGAAACCCTAGTCGTTTTTTCGGTTCGGCAGTTTTTTTCTAGTTTTTCTTTTTAGCGGACGTTCGTCCGGACGTTCGTTATAACGAACGGTTTTCGTCCGTTAGTTACAGATAATGAACGCTCGTTCGTTAGCCTGTTCGTCAGTTTTCTTTTTATCAGATTATTCCGTGATTATTTCTGATCGCGATTTCTGATCTGATTTTCGTTCTAGTTTATCCTTTTGCTCGTTAGTCAGAATCATGCGATTCAAACGCCTAGATCTTCGTCTCGAGACCCTCTTTCTGCTTAACCAACTTGCACAAGTTTTTGCTCCTGTAAAATTTGACCTAGGTCCAGATTAGTAAACAGATCTTGTTTCTTTCATCGTTTGAGTTTCGTTGCTCCGTTCGATTTGATTCTTTTTGCAAGCCAGAGTTCTTAAGTTGAACTTTCTGGTTAGATCTTCTTATTTGAGATTTACTCGTGTTTCTTAGCTTGATTGCTTATGTAAGTTATTGTTTGTTTGTGATAGAATTCCCGGAGTGCGAAGCGTGTTATTTGGAGTGTCTAGGTTATGCAGATCGTCAGCAAGGCAAGTAACACTTTGATCATACCCCTTTATCACCCATTTTTATGCATTAGTTCCAATCCTCAAACATTGCATGGTTAGGATGTCATTAACATGTGGGTTGGGATGTAGTTGATGAGGTAGAACCTATTACCCTGTTACATTTAAACCCTTGGGAGTTACTTCTACGCGTTGCTTATATTGCTATGCTATGCTCGTAGATGTGGTTTGGGTGAGTGAAATCCATGACAGATGTGAGATTGTTAATTAATGGTTCAACTTAAGGTGGGAACTTAAATACACATCTGGGTGGATTGAGGCACCTGGAGTACACAGTGTTGCCTGTATTTTTGGAAATCCCGGAGTACCCGTGTGATCTTCCTATGGACCGCCACCCAGGCTCAAAGGGAACTGAGATGATTCATACTAGAAACTTCCATGTGCAGCCACACGCTATTATGGGCTCTAGCATAGTTGAGTAAGTTACGTGAAGCTCTTGAAGAGGTGGATCAGCAGGTAGTGGGATTGTAGGTTTGGTATGGTCTGCCCGGAGTAAAGAGTTAATGTTTCTGAAAGACTGTGTCTCGGTCATCCATTTCTCAAACACCATGTAGTGCGAGAAATCCAACGGAGGTGATCGAGTCTTGTGGGGAAAAGTACGCAAACCTCTGCAGGGTGTATAAACTAATCATGGTTAGTCGTGTCCCCGGTTATGGACAAATCTTGAGTATCTAGTACTTGGAGTATCTTAAGTATCTCATCACTTTGTAACTTAAAAACTGTTGGGTTGATAATTAATTTAATTGGGATTGAGTTGGAGAAACCTTCTCAATGATGTTTCAACTACCATGATAGTTAAATAAAATCTATTCCTTTGTTGTAGGAAAAAATTGGCTTTTCGCAAAACTATAACCCTAGAGCTTTCCACCAGCCAAATATGCATGTAGTGATATCATTATCCTGTTCTTGCTCTACTGTGTTATTTTGCCAGCATATTCCATGTGCTGACCCATTTCGGGCTGCAACGTATTATGTTGCAGACTTTTCAGACGAGGAGTAAGGTTTGTTAGGTCGTTGCCGTGCAGTTCAGCTATGCCGTTGGAGTTGATGGACTCACTTTATCTTCCAAGCCTCCCGCTATTATCGTATAATATGGCCTTAAGCCATATTTATTGTAATTAGTTCTCTTTGGAGACATTCGATGTAATAAGTGTGTGATTGCTACTCTGTTATAAATCCTCGAGTACTGTGTGTCAGCATTACCGATCCAGGGATGACACTAAAGCACACATACTTGACCGTTTGAGGTCGGGTTGCTACAAGATGGTATCAGAGCACACGCTGAGTGTAGGACACGACCACTAAGCTAAAGCCCTAGATCACTATTCTCTTCTCATTTCTGACTCCTCTCCATTTTCTACTCTTTAGGATGGCGGATGCAAGGAACAAGTTCGCACAACCGGAGGAAGAATCACCTTTTGGACGACACCTGAAGGAAGTCACTAGGTACCTGAACATATGAATACCAAGCTTCACCGAGACGTACAACGCCACTTTACCAGAAGAGGAGCGATGGATGATTCAAGTTCAAGTTCCAAGAAGGACCTTCACGCCAGTCACTAAACCCATATAGTTTTCCTTCGATGCACCAACCTAGAGTCTAGGAAAGAGTATGGCAGCTCACATCACCATGGGACGCATTGGAGAAGTTTATCAAAAGGAGCTTAAAGACACTATCTACCAGATTTGTGGGCGCCGAGATGAGCAATGGGAGATGATCAGCACCAGGAAGGATAGATCAATTGCAGCTTTCATCCAGGAACTAAATCAACACATTCAACGCCAGGAGAACCAGATGTGCGCAGGCATGATAGATCTGAAGAAGGCAATGACTAGGATTGCGGAACTGGAGGAAGAACTCAAGGTTACACTTGAAGATTATGAGGAGGAAATCGTCGTACTAGAGGAGAAGAATGACGACCTGATTAAGAAGATCGGAATATTCATGGGAGACCCCACACCAGTAGAAGAAGATGAAGAACCCAAGGAGATTCGCCCAGAGGACTACATCATCATCGACGACACTGACTTTGACCTGAGCGATGATGACTTTGAAGACGAAGCTGGAGCAGATATCATGGATTCTGCAACCGAGGAATATTTTAGTAGACCACCATATCAGTAGTAGTATTCCACCATGTAAATAGAATAGTCCGAGCACTTTTGCGATAGTTAGATCGATTGTATGACTTGATTGATTGATTGAGTGAAATGTTTGTGTTTGACTCATGTGCATATGGGTAGTGCTTTCTCATTAGACCTCATTCTATTCTAATCTCTCCCCTCTAAACCCATCAGATGCCTCCGAGACGTGACCCCGGATTTTCCTTCCCACGGAGCTCACTCAGTTGATTCAGCAGCAGAATACCCTGATGCAGTTGTTAGTTCAGAACCAAGGCAACAACAACAACAACAACAATCCACCGCCACCACCACCAGTTGACAACTTAGCCCATTTTCTGAGGTTGCAACTGCCAATGTTTTCCAGTAGTACCGAGCCTATAGTAGCAGATGATTGGCTCCGCAAGATTGGAAGGGAGTTAACCACTGCAGGATGTACTGATGCTGAGAAGGTGCGTTTTGCCGCACATTAGTTGGATGGACCAGCAGCATAGTGACATGGGACAAATTTCAGCAAGCCTTCTGTACAACCCATGTCTCAACTGGAGCCATGAATTTGAATAAGCATGAGTTTCGCAACTTACGCCAGGGGAACCGTACTGTGGCTCAGTACGCGGATGAGTTTAGCAAGTTATCTTGCTATGCCCCTGATGATGTGGCCACAGATGCCGCAAAGCAGGAGAAGTTCATGGAAGGGCTGAATGATGAGGTGAGTATGCAGTTGATGGTGGCAACATTCACCAACTACCAAGAGTTGGTAGATAAGGCTCTTATGATTGAAGGGAAGCAACAGCAGATTGAGAGCTGTAAGAGGAAGTATGGACAAGGGAGGTATAACTCAGGAGCTCAGTAGAAGCCTCACCTAACCCCGAACTCGAGAGGACTTGTTCATAACCATGGAGGCCACATCCATAATGGAGGGAGTAACCATAATCATACTGGCACAAGGAATGGGAATTGGAATGGAGCAAGCAACAATCAGAACCGCCCAAATCCAGCCACACCCACCAAGAGGGACCTAAGCCACGTTACTTGTTTCAAGTGCGGGAAGACTAGACACTATGCCATAGAGTGCCCTGAAGGGAAGAATGGAAACGTAAACGGGAGCGCTGGGAAGAAGCCCAATCCATTCAACAAAGGACAAGTGAACCACGTTAACTTGGAGGAGGTTGAAGAGCAGCCAGACACGGTTATAGGTAAGTTTTTGGTTAAGTCATTTACCACTCTTGTTCTTTTTGATACTGGTGCATCACATTCATACATATCAAGGGAATTCGTGGATAAGTTTAAATTACCGACTCAAACCCTTAGGACCCCCTCTGTTAGTAAGTTTACCTGGAGCAGAGTATATGGCTAGTCGATGGTGCGACCAGATACCCTTAACCATTGGTATCCATGTTTTTTCGTCCGACCTAATTATCTTGGAGTCACAAGGATTGGATGTGATATTAGGAATGGACTGGATGTCAAAGTACAGAGGAAACATTGACTGTGTTAGTAAGTCAATTTGTCTCACCACCCCGGAGGGAAAAAGGATCAAGTATATATCTAGGCATGCGCCACGAAGTAGCCAAGTAAATACCCTCACGGGAGTTGTTCAGGAGGAAGTGCCTGTAGTAAAGGATTACCCGGATGTTTTCCCAAAGGAGTTGCCAGGCATGCCACCGGACCGAGGTATCGAGTTTTTGATAGAGCTATTGCCAGGGACAGGGCCAATATCCAAGAGACCCTATAGGATGCCCGCGAATGATTTGGAGGATATTAAGAAACAGATCAAAGAGTTATTAGAGAAAGGTTACATTCGACGGAGTTCATTACCATGAGGAGCCCCAGTGCTTTTGGTCGAGAAGAAGGATAAGTCCGTAAGAATGGTTGTTGATTATCGGGCATTGAATGAAGTGACGATCAAGAACAAGTACCCATTGCCGATGATCAACGATCCGTTTGACCGGCTGCAAGGAGCTAAGGTGTTTTCGAAGATCGATTTGCGATCAGGATATCATCAGTTGAAGATTCATGAGAAGGATATACCAAAGACAACATTCACCACACGGTACGGGTTATACGAATATACAGTCATGTCATTTGGACTGACTAATGCCCTGCCTATTTCATGAGCATGATGAACAAGGTGTTCATGGAATATTTGGATAAGTTTGTTGTGGTGTTCATTGATGATATAATGGTATATTCGAAGAATGAAGAGGAACACAAGGAGCATTTGCGATTAGTTCTCGAGAAACTCAGGGAACATCAACTATATGCCAAGTTCAGCAAATGCGAGTTTTGGTTGAAGGAAGTCTGATTCCTTGGACATGTTATATCGGGAGAAGGTATAGCAGTAGACCCCACCAAGGTTCAGTCAGTCACTAAATGGTTGGCACCCACTTCAGTTAGCGAGATCCGCAGTTTTCTTGGACTCGCAAGATACTACCGTAGATTCATTGAGAATTTTTCAAAGACTGCAAAGCCCATGACAGAATTATTGAAGAAGGATACCAAGTTTAAATGGATGGAAGATTGCGAGGCATGTTTCCAGGAGCTGAAGAAACATTTGACTACAGCCCCAGTGCTGACACTGCCAGATATACGTAAGGATTTCCAAGTGTATTGCGACGCCTCTCGCCTAGGACTCGGAAGTGTGCTTATGCAGGACGGAAGAGTTGTTTCGTATGCCTCGCGACAACTAAAATCACATGAGTTAAACTATGCCACACATGATTTGGAGCTAGCAGCGGTAGTGCATGCGTTGAAGACTTGGAGACATTACCTTGTTGGAAACCATTGTGATGTGTACACGGATCATAAGAGTTTGAAGTACATTTTCACCCAGAAGGAGCTGAATCTTAGGCAGAGAAGATGGTTGGAGCTCATAAAGGATTATGACATGAAGCTTCATT
This sequence comes from Triticum aestivum, assembly GCF_018294505.1. Classification (NCBI taxonomy): domain Eukaryota; kingdom Viridiplantae; phylum Streptophyta; class Magnoliopsida; order Poales; family Poaceae; genus Triticum; species Triticum aestivum. Next base: position 329,500,968 of record NC_057812.1, read on the forward strand.
ATCATCTAGGAAAGGCCAATGTCGTAGCAGATGCTTTGAGCTGGAAGAGTTATGCTAATACCCTAATAAGCACGGGATTGCCGAAGGAGTTAGCAAAGGATCTCCGGGAACTTCGATTGGAGATTGTTCCTAGAGGTTTTGTTGCAACAATGGAGGTGCAGTCTACATTGTTGGGAAAGATTTGAGAAGCTCAGAAGGATGACAAATAGATTGCCGAGATAAAGAAGAAAATGAGTGAAGGAAAGGCCAAAGGCTTTCGTGAGGATGAACACGACACCTTATGGTTTAAGGACCGTGTTTATGTGCCCAATAACACAGAAATAAGGAAACTAATACTTCAGGAGGCTCTTGACTCACCATACTCGATACACCCCGGAAACACCAAGATGTATTTGAATTTGAAGGAACGTTTCTGGTGGACAGGGATGAAGAAGGATATCGCTGAGTATGTGGCCGTATGTGATGTATGTCAGAGAGTGAAGGAAGAGCATCAAAAGCCAGCAGGATTGTTACAGCCTATGCCGATACCCGAATGGAAGTGGGATAAACTTGGCATGGATTTTATCATCGGATTGCCTAGGACCAAATCAGGATATGATTCTATATGGGTAGTAGTTGACCATTTGACCAAAGTGGCACACTTTATCCCCGTGAAAACAACTTATACTAGTGCAAAGTTGGCCAAGATATATATGACCAGGATCGTATGTCTGCATGGAGATCCGAGGACCATCATATCGGATAGAGGAATGCAATTTACTTCAAAGTTTTGGCATCAGCTGCACCAGACTTTGGGAACAAGATTGGAGTTCAGTACAGCATTTCACCCGCAGACGGATGGACAGACCGAGAGATTCAATCAGATTCTGGAAGACATGTTGAGAGCCTGTGCGCTCGATTATGGATCTAGTTGGGATGATAATCTGCCTTACGCAGAGTTCTCATACAACATCAGTTACCAAGCAAGTTTGAAGATGGCACCGTTCGAAGCCCTGTATGGACGAAGGTGCAGAACACCATTGATGTGGGATGAAGTCGGAGACCGACAGTTGTTTGGACCAGACTTGATCAAAGAGTCCGAGGAGAAGGTTAAACTGATCCGGGATAGACTGAAGATAGCTCAGTCCAGACAGAAGAGTTATGCAGATTCGAAACGCAAGGAGGTAACCTATAAAATTGGAGATCGAGCATATCTGCGAGTATCGCCTTAGCGAGGAGTGAAACATTTTGGAGTTAAGGGAAAGTTAGCCCCGAGATCTATAGGACCATATCGTGTTTTGGAACGGATGGGAGAAGTTGCCTACAAGTTGGAGTTACCTGAAGGACGGTCAGGAGTTCACGATGTGTTTCACGTTTCCCAGTTGAAGAAGTGCCATGCTGAGATGGCCGGCATACCGCTAAGAGATACCGTACCCTTGGAGGCGATTCAGTTGGACAATGACTTGACTTATGAGGAGAAGCCAGTCAAGATTCTGGAGTTTGCTAGTCGAGTCACCCGCAGCAAGGTCATCAAGTTTTGCAAAGTTCAGTGGAGCCACCATACCAAGGACGATGCCACATGGGAACAAGAGGATGATCTTCGCAAAGACCACCCACACCTATTTTCTAGCCAACCTGAATCTCGAGGGCGAGATTCATCTTAAGGGGGGTAGGTTTGTAACATCCCAAATTTTCAATTTGGAATGTTATACATAGATCATTCTTGCATATCATATTTTATTGCATTTCGTCTCACGATCCTCGAAATCCTAAGCAACTCAAGGACCCTCGGAGAGAGTTGGGGATTTCCCAGATTTCATATTTGATTTTTATCAAATATTGAAACGAGGACTTTTGGTTTTAATTATTTTCTCTACGAAAAATATTTCATATTAAAATATATGAGAGGAGATAATATGAATTCTCCAAAATAAAAGAAATATTGGAGGAAAAATATTAAGATCAATTTTTGCTTTTATTTGGATTCTATTGCAATTTTGTTTGCATTAGAAAAATAGCACGTTTTCAAAATTGCATTTTAGGGCCAAGAAAATGTTCATCTCGTTCTAAATATTTTATTTAGACGAAGAAAATTTGTTTTGGCATTTTTGGAATTTTATATTATTTTCTAGGATTTTTCTGAGTTTCGGCAGAATTATTTAAAAAAAACGCGCCATGGCCTAGCTGGGCCGAAGCCCAGCGCCGGCCCACCTCCCCGCGCCGCCTTCTCTTAGCGGGAGACCGCGCCGCCGCCGCTGCCGAACAGGAGTCCGGCTCGGACTCTGTTGCCGCGTCGTGCCCCCTCCCCTAAGGCACTCCCCTCCTTAAAAGCCAACCCCGTCGTCCCTGGGAGCCGCCCCACCCCGCCGCAAGCCGCCGCGACGCCCGTCGCCCGTCGCCCGCGCAGTGCCGCCTCGCCGCCTCTGCCGCCGCTGCGCCGCCCCTCTCCGCAAGCCGCCACCGCCACCTGTTGCCGGCGCCGCCGCTGCCCCACGTAGCGCCACCCCTCGCCGTGCCGGACCTCGCCGGAGGTTAGCGCCGTTCGGTTTTTTTAAAAATCGGTTCGGTTTTTGTTAAGAAACCCTAGTCATTTTTTTCGGTTCGCCTGTTTTTTTCCGGTTTTTCTTTTTTAGCGGACGTTCGTTATAACGAACGGTTTTCGTCCATTAGTTACAGATAACGAACGCTCGTTCGTTAGCCTGTCCGTCAGTTTTCTTTTTATCGGATTATTCCGCGATTATTTCTGATCCGATTTTCGTTCTAGTTTATCTTTTTGCTTGTTAGTCGGAATCAGGCGATTCAAACGCCTAGATCTTCGTCTCGAGACCCTCTTTCTACTTAACCAACTTGCACAAGTTTTTGCTATTGTAAAATTTGACCTAGGTCCAGATTAGTAAACGGATCTTGTTTCTTTTGCCGTTTGAGTTTCGTTGCTCCGTTCGATTTGATTCTTTTTGCAAACTAGAGTTCTTAAGTTGAACTTTCTAGTTAGATCTTCTTATTTGAGATTTACCCGTGTTTCTTAGCTTGATTGCTTAGGTAAGTTATTGTTTGTTTGTGATAGAATTCCTAGAGTGCGAAGCGTGTTATTTGGAGTCTCTAGGTTACGCGGATCGCCAGCAAGGCAAGTAACACTTTGATCATACCCCTTTATCACCCAGTTTTTATGCATTAGTTCCAATCCTCAAACATTGCATGGTTAGGATGTCATTAACATGTGGGTTGGGAAGTAGTTGATGAGGTAGAACCTATTACCCTGTTACATTCAAACCCTTGGGAGTTACTTCTACGCGTTGCTTATATTGCTATGCTATGCTCGTAGACGTGGTTTGGGTGAGTGAAATCCATGACAGATGTGAGATTGTAAATTAATGGTTCAACTTACGGTCGCAACTTAAATACACATCTGGGTGGATTGAGGCACCTGGAGTGTAACATCCCAAATTTTCAATTTGGAATGTTATACACTAGATCATCATTGCCTATCATATTTTATTGCATTTTGGTTGATCCTAGAAAATTCTACGCAACTCAAGGACCCTTGGAGAGAGTTGGGGATTTCGTTATTTTCATATTTGAGTTTTTCTCAAATTTTGAAAATAGGATCAATTGATTTTATTTATTTGATCTTCAAATATTTCTATTACAAAAATATGAGAGAGGGAATAAAATGACTTTCCCAAAATAACGAAATACTGAGGATTTAATAAAAAATCAAATAATATTTTATTTTGGTTTTATTTGCTATTTTATTTGAATTTAGAAAAAATGCGCGTTTTAAAAAAATTCTATTTAGGCCCCAAATAAATGTTCATCCTGTGCGGCTTGATTTTAGAAGCCGGGGAAAATTTATTTCTGGATTTTTGGAGTCTGTTTAGTATTCCTTTTGTTTTTTCTGAGTGTAATTATTTTTAAAAAAAAGTCTGAACCGACTCTGGGCCGTAACCGGCCAGGACTCCGCCTGGCCGGGCCTTTTTATAGCGCCGCCGAGGCCCGAGGTCAGCCCAGCCGCGCCCCGCCCCAAACCTTAACCCTAGAGCACCGCCGCCTCATTGCTGCCGCCGCACAGCCCCGCCACCAGACCGCCGCCGCCCCGCCGCCGCGCCGCCTCGCCGCCGCCGGATCCGGCGCCGGAGGTAGCTTTCCTCGCCGCAGGTTTTTTTTGAAAACTGATCGGTTTACCGTCGGTTTGTTCGGTTTTTTTAGTTTTGGTTTTATTAAATAGATCGTTTTTCCGGTTTATTTAATTAGAGAGCGTCGCCCGTTCGTTCATTTGAACGAATGTTCGTCGTTATTCTTTTTCTCGGATTAAATCCGCGATTTTTCTGATCGCGATTCCTGATCCGATTTTCGTTTTATTCTAACTTTTCGCTCGTTTATCGGAATCAGGCGATTAAAGTGCCTGGAGTTTCGTCTCGAAACCATCTTTCCATTTAACCAACTCAAACAAGTTTTTGCCACTGTAAAAATTGCCCTAGATCCAGAATAGTAAACGAAGCCTGTTTCTTTTGCTCTTTGTCTTTCGTTGCTCCGTTTGATTTGATTCTTTTTGCAAACCGGAGTTCTTTAGTTGAACTTTCTGGTTAGATCTTATTATTTGAGACTTACCCATGTATCTTTGCTTGATTTCTTATGTATGCTATTGTTTGTTTGCGATAGAACACCCGGAGTGCAAAGCGTGCTACTACGAGTCTTTAGGATTTGTAGATCGTCAGCAAGGCAAGTAACACCTTGATCATACCCCTTTAGCACCCTGTTTTATGCATTAGTTTCAACCTTCACACATTGCATGAGTAGGATCTCTTAACATGTGGGTCTGGGAAGTAGATAATGAGGTAGAACCTATTACCCGTTTTATTATCAAACCCTTGGGAGTTACTTCTACATTATGCTTATATTGCCATGCTATGCTCTTAGACGTGGTTTGGGTTTGAGTGGATCCATGACAGATGTGAGTTGTTAATTAATGGTTCAACTAAAGGTGGCAACTTTTAATACACATCTGGGTGGATTGCTTGTGGGAACCTGGAGAATCCTAGGATATCCCGGAGTACCCGTGTGATCATCCTACGGTCCGCCAACCAGGCTCAAAGGGATCATAAGACTATTCATGCTAGAGACTTCCGTTTGCAGCCACAAGCCATTATGGGCTCTGGCATAATTTAGTAAGTTGTGTGAGTTCTTGAAGAGGTGGACTAGCAGATGTAGGGGATTGTAGGTGTACCGGTCCGCTTGGAGTAAAGAGCAAATGCTTCTGAAAGATTGTGTCTCGGTCATCCGTTTCTCAAACACCCTGTAGTGCGAGAAAATCCAACGGAGGAGATCGAGTCTTGTGGGGGAAAGTGCGCAAACCTCTGTAGAGTGTACAAACTAATCATGGTTAGCTGTGTCCCCGGTTATGGACATCTTGAGTATATGGTTCTTGGATTATCATATGGATCTCGTCACTCTAAATTAATTTGTTGGGTTGATAATTACTTTTAATGGGATTGAGTTGGAGGAACCTTCTCAATATTGTTCAACTAACATGATCGTTAAATAAAATATATTCCTTTGTTGTAGGAAAAATTGGCTTTTCGAAAAACATATTAACCATACAGGCACCACCAGCCATATATGCATATAGTGATAGCTTTTATCTGTTCATTACTCTCCTGTGTTACATTGCCAGGATATTCCATGCGCTGACCCGTTTTCGGGCTGCAACGTATCATGTTGCAGACTTTTCAGACGAGGAGTAAGGTGCGATAGGTCGTTTTTCATGCACTCAGCCATGCCGTTGGAGTTGATGGACTCACTTTATCTTGCAAGCCTTCCGTTGATATCGTATTAGATGGCCTTAAGCCATATTTCTTGTAAGAAGTTCTCTCTTGAGACATTCGATGTAATAAGTGTGTGATTGCCACTATGTTATAATCCTTCGACTACTGTGTGTGTCAGCATTAGCGATCCAGGGATGACATTGAAGCACAGAGACTTGACCGTTTGAGGTCGGGTCGCTACAAGATGGTATTAGAGCACATGCTGAATGTAGGACACAACCACTAAGAAAAGCCATAGGCCACTCTCCTCTACTTAGTTCTGACTCCTCTCCATTTTCTACTCTTTAGGATGGCGGATACGAGGAACAAGTTTGCACAACTGGATGAAGACACACCTTTTGGAAGACACTTGAAGTAGGTCACTAAGTACCTGAACATTGGAATAGCAAGCTTCACCGGGACCTACACCGCCACTTTACCAGAAGAGGAGCGATGGATGATTTGAGTTCAAGTTCCAGGAAGGACGTTCACGCCAGTCACTAAACCCATAGAGTTTTTCTTTGATGCACCCACCTAGAGTCTAGGCAAGAGTATGGCATCCCACATCGCTATAGGACGCATCGGCGAAGTTTACCACAAGGAGCTGAAGGACACTATCTACCAGATATGTGGACGCCAAGATGAGCAATGGGAGATGATCAACACCAGGAAGGATAGGTCCATTGCAGCGTTCATCCAGGAATTAAACCACCACATTCGTCTCCAGGAGAACCAGATGTGCGCAAGCATGATAGATTTGAAGAAGGCGATGATCAGGATCACGGAGCTAGAAGAGGAGCTTAAGTCTACACGCGATGGATATGAGGAGGAAATGATGATACTTGTGGAGAGGAATGACGACATGACCAGGAAGCTAGGATTTTTTTTATGGGAGACCCCGCGCCAGGAGGAGAAGACGAAGAACCCAAGGAGATTCGTTCTGAAGACTACATCATCATAGACGGCACCGATTCCGACCCGAATAGTAGTGATGAGGACTATGAAGACGAAGCTGGAGCAGATATCATGGAGTCTTCCACCGATCAAAATTTCTAGTAGACCACCATACTATTAGTAGTACCCCCCATGTAAATATTAGTAGTCCAAGCACTGTAACGATAGTTGGACCGATTGTATGCCCTTGCTTGCTTGATTGAGTGATATGATATCATTCTGTTTGTCTCATATGCATATGGGTAGTGCTTTCTCATTAGACCTCATTCATTCTAATGTCTTCCCTCTAAACCCATCAGTTGCCTCCGAGACGTGACCCCGGTTTTGCTTTCCCACCGGAGCTCACTCAGTTGATCCAGCAATAGAATGCCTTGATGCAATTGTTAGTTCAGAACCAAGCAACAACAACAACAACAACCCACCACCACCACCACAAGTTGACAACTTAGCTCGTTTCTGAGGCTGCAGCCGCCGGTGTTTTCCAATAGCACCGAGCCAATAGTTGCTGATGATTGGCTATGCAGGATTGGAAGGGAGTTGACCACTGCAGTTGCACAGATGCGTAGAAGGTGTGTTTTGCCGCACACCAATTGGATGGACCCGCAGCCGCATGGTGGGAGAATAACACATCCACTTTTCCTATAGCCAATGTCACCTGGGAGCAGTTTCAGCAAGAATTCCGCACAACTACGTATCCACTGGAGCTATGAGCATGAAGAAGCGTGAGTTTCGCAACTTACGCCAAGGGAACCGTACTGTAGGCCAGTATGTGGAGGACTTCAGTAAGTTAGCACGTTATGCCCCAGATGACGTTGCTACGGATGCAGCTAAGCAGGAGAAGTTTATGGAAGGACTGATTGATGAGTTGAGCATGCAGTTGATGGTAGCAACCTTCAACAACTACCAGGAGTTGGTAGACCGTGCTCTCATGATTGAAGGGAAGCAGTAGAAGATTGAGAACCGTAAGAGGAAGTATGGACAAGGGAAGTACAATTCAGGAGCTTAGTAGAAGCCATGTTTTACCCCTAGACCGGGAGGACATTTTCAGCATACCCATGGAGGAGGTAGCTCGCACAACCATAATGGCACCAAGAATGGTAATGGGAATGGAGGAAGCAACGGCCAGAACCGCACCAACCCATCAACCCCAGCCAAGAGAGACCTGAGCCAAGTCACTTGTTTCAAGTGCCAGAAGACTGGACATTATGCCAACGAATGTCCTGAATCACATAATGGTAATGGCAATGGAAGCTCTGGAAAGAAGCCGATCCCTTTTAATAGGGGACAGGTGAACCACGTTAACGTGGAGGAGGTTGAAGAGCAGTCGGATGCAGTAATCGGTAAGTTTTTGGTTAAGTCATTTACTGCACTTGTTCTTTTGGATACTGGTGCATCGCCTTCATACATATCAAGGGAATTTGTGGATAAGTATAACTTGCCCACCAAAGTTCTTAGAACACCAATGTTAGTAAGCTCACCCAGAGCGGAGTATATGGCTAGCCAAGGATGTTTTCAAGTGCCATTGAGTATAGGTAGGCATGTGTTTCCCACGGATTTAATAATTTTGGAATCACAAGGTTTGGATGTAATTCTAGGTATGGATTGGCTGTCGATGTATGGTGGAAACATCAATTGCGCCAGTAAGTCAATTTTTCTCACCACCCCAGAAGGAAGAAGGATCAAGTATGTATCCCGGCATGTGCCAAAGAGGAATCAGGTAAATTGTTTAATAGGAGTTGTGCAGGAGGAAGTACCAGTGGTGAAGGATTTCCCGAATGTATTTCCAGAAGAATTGCTAGGCATGCCACCGGATAGAGATATAGAGTTTTTGATTGAGCTTTTGCCAGGCACAGGGCCAATATCAAAGAGACCATATAGGATGCCCGCAAAGGATTTGGTGGAGATTAAGAAGCAGATTAAGGAGTTACTGGATAAAGGTTATATTCGCCCAAGTTCTTCACCTTGGGGATCTCCAGTACTTCTAGTGGAGAAGAAGGATGGATCATTAAGGATGGTTGTTGATTATCGAGGATTGAATGAAGTAACCATCAAGAACAAGTACCCACTACCAATGATCAATGATCTGTTTGATCGGTTGCAAGGAGCTAAGGTATTTTCCAAGATCGATCTGCCATCAGGATACCACCAGTTGAAGATTCGAGAACAGGATATACCTAAGACGGCCTTTACCACCGGGTATGGGCTGTACGAGTATACCGTTATGTCATTTGGTCTGACTAACGCACCTGCATATTTTATGAACATGATCAACAAGGTGTTTATGGAGTTTCTGGACAAGTACGTCGTAGTGTTCATTGATGATATCCTGGTTTACTCGAAGAATGAAGAGGAGCATAAGGAGCATTTGCGTTTGGTTCTTGGAAAACTCAGAGAACATCAATTATATGCCAAATTTAGCAAATGTGGGTTTTGGTTGAAGGAAGTTGGATTTCTCGGACACGTTATATCCGGAGAAGGTATAGCAGTAGATCCCACTAAGGTTGACACTATGACAAATTGGGAAGCCCCAACTATAGTTGGAGAGATCCGGAGTTTTCTTGGACTCGCAGGATACTACCGGAGATTCATTGAGAATTTCTCAAAGATTGCGAAGCCTATGACGGAGTTGTTGAAGAAAGATACCAAGTTCATATGGACTGAGGAATGTGAGGCTAGTTTCTAGGAGTTGAAGAAACGTTTAGTTACCTCACCAGTGTTGATTTTGCCAGATCAGACCAAGGATTATGAGGTGTATTACGACGCTTCACGTCGAGGACTTGGGGCAGTGCTTATGCAGGAAGGAAGAGTTGTTTCCTATGCCTCACGATAGCTCAAACCTCATGAGTTGAATTATGCTACGCATGATTTGGAGTTAGCAGCCGTAGTGTATGCGTTGAAGACGTGGAGACACTTTCTCATTGGAAATCATTGTGAGGTGTACACGGATCACAAGAGTTTGAAGTATATTTTCACGCAGAAGGAGTTGAATCTCAGGCAAAGGAGATGGTTGGAGCTCACCAGGGATTATGATATGAAATTGCATTATCACCCCGGAAAGGCTAACGTAGTAGCTGACGCGTTGAGCCGTAAAAGCCATGTCAACACCATAATGACGGGAGATTTACCAAGGGAGTTAGCCGAAAATCTTCGTGATCTATGTTTGGAGATAGTTTCGAGAGGCTATGTAGCAGCATTGGAGATTCAGTCTACTTTGATGGATAAGATCAGAGAAGCCCAGAAGACTGACAAGGAGATTGCCTCTATAAAGGAGAAAATGAGCAAAGGAAAAGCTAAGGGATTTCGTGAGGATGAGCACAATACCTTATGGTTTGAAGACCGTGTTTATGTGCCTAATGATTCGGAGATCAGGAAGTTAATTCTGCAAGAGGCCCATGATTCACCATATTCAATTGACCCAGGCAATACCAAGATGTATTTGGATTTGAAGGATATCTTCTGGTGGACCGGAATGAAGAAGGATAATTGCGGAGTATGTAGCAGTTTGTGATGTATGTCAGAGAGTAAAGGCTGAGCATCAGAAGCTAGCAGGATTACTACAGCCATTGCCGATACCCGAGTGGAAGTGGGATAAGTTAGGCATGGATTTTATTACAGGATTACCCAGAACTCGTTCATGCTATGACTCGATATGGGTTGTAGTCGATCATTTGACCAAGGTAGCTCATTTCATTCCAGTGAAGACTACCTATACCAGTGCAAAGTTGGCAAAGATATACATGACTAGAATCATATGTCTGCATGGAGTTCCAAGGAGCATTGTATCAGATAGAGGAAGTCAATTTACCTCAAAGTTCTGGAATCAGTTTTATGAAACTTTGGGTACCAGACTGGAATTCAGTACAGTTTTCCATCCGCAGACAAATGGACAGACCGAGAGAGTTAATCAGATTTTGGAGGATATGCTGAGAGCTTGTGCGCTAGATTACGGATCTAGTTGGGACAAGAATTTGCCATATGCAGAGTTCTCTTACAACAACAATTATCAATCCAGTTTGAAGATGGCCCCTTTCGAAGCCTTGTACGGAAGGAGGTGCAGGACCCCATTGTCTTGGGATGAAGTTGGAGAACGCCAGTTGTTTGGACCGGATCTGATTAAGGAGTTTGAGCAGAAAGTAAAATTGATCCGCGATAGGCTCAAGGTAGCCCAGTCCAGGCAGAAGAGCTACACAGATTCAAAACACAAGGAGACAGTTTACGAAGTCGGAGACCGAGTTTATCTTCGAGTATCATCACTTCAAGGAGTTAAGCGCTTTGGAGTTAAGGGAAAGTTAGCGCCACGTTTTGTAGGCCCATACAAAGTTATGGAGCGTATGGGAGAAGTAGCCTATAAGTTGGAGTTGCCCGAAGGATTGTCAGGAGTTCACGACGTATTCCACGTTTCCCAGTTGAAGAAGTGCCAAGCAGAGATGGCTGACATACCGCTGAGAGATACGGTGCTACTGGAAGCGATTCAGTTGGACAGTGATTTGACCTATGAGGAGAAACCAGTTGAGATTCTAGAGTATGCCAGTCGAGTCACCCGCAGCAAGGTTGTCAAGTTTTGCAAAGTTTAGTGGAGCCACCACACGGAGGATGAAGCCACCTGGGAGCGAGAGGAAGAATTGCTGAAGGACCACCCTCACCTATTTTCTAGCCAACCCGAATCTCGAGGGCGAGATTCATCTTAAGGGGGGTAGGTTTGTAACATCCCAAATTTTCAATTTGGAATGTTATACACTAGATCATCATTGCATATCATATTTTATTGCATTTTGGTGGATCCTAGAAAATTCTACGCAACTCAAGGACCCTCGAAGAGAGTTGGGGATTTCGTTATTTTCATATTTGAGTTTTTCTCAAATTTTGAAAATAGGATCATTTGATTTTATTTATTTTATCTTCAATTATTTTTATTACAAAAATATGAGAGGGAATAAAATGACTTTCCCAAAATAATGAAATATTGAGGATTTAATAAAAAAATCAAATAAGATTTTATTTTGGTTTTATTTGCTATTTTATTTGAATTTAGGAAAAATGCGCGTTTTTCAAAATTTCATTTAGGCCCCAAATAAATGTTCATCCTGTGCGGCTTGATTTTAGAAGCCGGGAAAATTTACTTCGGGATTTTTGCAGTCAGGTTAGTATTCCTTTTGTTTTTTTCTGAGCGTAATTATTTAAAAAAAGTTTGAACCGACTCTGGGCCGTAACCGGCCAGGACTCCGTCTGGTCGGGCCTTTTTATAGCGCCGCCGAGGCCCGAGGCCAGCCCAGCCGCGCCCCGCCCCAAACCCTAACCCTAGAGCGCCGCTGCCGCCGCACCGCCCCACCACCGGACCGCCGCCGTGGCGCCTCGCCGCCGCCGGATCCGCCGCCGGAGGTAGCTTTTCTCGCCGCCGGTTTTTTTGAAAACCGATCGGTTTACCATCGGTTTGTTCGGTTTTTTTGTTTCGGTTTTTTTAAATAGATCGGTTTTTCTGGTTTATTTAATTAGCAAGCGTTCGCCCGTTCGTTCGTTATTCTTTTTCTCGGATTAAATCCGCGATTTTTCTGATCGCGATTCCTGATCCGATTTTCGTTTTAGTCTAACTTTTCGCTCTTTTATCGGAATCAGGCGATTCAAGCGCCTGGAGTTTCGTCTCGAAACCCTCTTTCCGTTTAAACAACTCAAACAAGTTTTGGCCACTGTAAAAATTTCCCTAGATCCAGAATAGTAAATGAAGCCTGTTTCTTTTGTCGTTTGTCTTTCGTTGCTTCGTTCGATTTGATTCTTTTTGCCAACCGGAGTTCTTAAGTTGAACTTTCTGCTTAGATCTCTTATTTGAGTATTACCTGTGCATTAGTTGAGTACTTATTGTATGCTTGTTTGTTTGCGATAGAGTACTCGGAGTGCGCCGCTTGCTACTTCGAATCGCTAGGTTTTGCGAATCATCAGCAAGGCAAGTAACACTTTGATCATACTTCCAACTACCCAGTTTTTATTGCATTAGATTAACCCTCACACATTGCATGATTAGGATCTGATTAAATTGTGGGTATTGGGAAGTAGTAGATGAGGTAGTACCTATTACCTGTTTTATTATCAAACCTTTGGGAGTTACTTCTACGTTTGCTTATTATGCCATGCTATGCTAGTAGACATGGATTGGGTGAGTGTATCCATGACAGATGTTAGATTGTTAATTTAATGGTTTATCTAAGGTGACAACTTAAATATACATCTAGGTGGATTGAGGCACCTGGGTATTCCAGCGATTGCCTGTTTTTCTTTTGGACCGCCACCCAGGCTCAAAGGGATCATGAGATTATTCATGCTAGAAACTTCCGTGTGCAGCCACAAGCTACTATGGGCTCTAGCATAGTTGAGTAGGTTGTGCGAACTCTTACAGTGGTAGACTAGCAGATGTAGGGGAAGGTAGGTGTAACGGTCTACCCGATCGTAAGGTGCTAGTGCTTCTGAAAGACTATGTCTCGGTCATCCGTTTCTCAAACACCATGTAGTGCGAGAAATTAAATGGAGGCGATCGAGTCTTGTGGGGAAAAGTGTGCAAACCTTGGTAGAGTGTATAAACTAATCATGGTTAGCCGTGTCCCCGGTTATGGACATCTTGAGTATCCAGTACTTGGATTATCGTGTGAATCTCATCATGTTACTCTAAAATTAATTTTGTTGGGTTTTGTTTAATGATGATGCTTAATTGGGATTGAGAATGATGTCAACCATTCTCAATGTTTAACAACCACCATGATAGTTAAATAAAATTTAATCCTTTGCAGTAGGGAAAAATTGGCTTTACGCAAAACTGTAACCATAGAGCTTTCCACTAGCCAAATATGCATATAGTATAGCCTTATTCTTTCATTGGTCTCTATGTGTTACATTGCCAGCATATTCCATGTGCTGACCCGTTTCGGGCTGCAACGTTAATGTTGCAGACTTTGCAGACGATGATTAAGGTGCTTTTAGGTCGTGGTTCTATACTCAGTGATGCCGTTGGAGTCGATGGACTCACTTACCTTCCAAGCCTTCCGCTGTTATCGTTATTAGATGGCCTTAAGCCATATTTATTGTAATAAGTTCTCTTTTGAGACACTCGATGTAATAAGTGTGTGATTGCTACTCTGTTATAAATCCTTCAAGTACTGTGTGGTGTCGGCATTACTGATCCAGGGATGACACCTAAGCACAGCGATTGGACCGTTTGAGGTCTGGTCGCTACATGGAGTACCCAATGTTGCCTGTATTTTTGGAAATCCCGGAGTACCCGTGTGATCTTCCTATGGACCGCCACCCAGGCTCAAAGGGAACTGAGATGATTCATGCTAGAAACTTCCGTGTGCAGCCACCTGCTATTATGGGCTCTATCATATTTGAGTAAGTTACGTGAAGCTCTTGAAGAGGTGGATCAGCGGGAAGTGGGATTGTAGGTTTGGTATGGTATGCCCGGAGTAAAGAGTTAATGTTTCTGAAAGACCGTGTCTCGGTCATCTGTTTCTCAAACACCATGTAGTGCGAGAAATCCAGCGAAGGCGATCGAGTCTTGTGGGGAAAAGTGCACAAACCTATGTAGAGTGTATAAACTAATCATGGTTAGTCGTGTCCCTGGTTATGGACAAATCTTGAGTATCTAGTACTTGGAGTATCTTAAGTATCTCATCACTTTTTAACTTAATACTGTTGGGTTGATAATTACTTTAATTGGGATTTAGTTGGAGGAACCTTCTCAATGATGTTTCAACTACCATGATAGTTAAATAAAATTTATTCCTTTGTTGTAGGGAAAAATTGGCTTTTCACAAAACTATAACCCTAGAGCTTTCCACCAGCCAAATATGCATGTAGTGATAGCATTATTATGTTCTTGCTCTACTGTGTTATTTTGCCAGCATATTTCATGTGCTGACCCATTCGGGCTGCAATGTTATGTTGCAGACTTTTCAGATGAGGAGTATGGTTCGTTAGGTCGTTGCCGTGCAGCTCAGCTATGCCCTTGGAGTTGATGGACTCACTTTATCTTCCAAGCCTTCCGCTGTTATCGTATAATATGGCCTTAAGCCATATTTATTGTAATACATTCTCTTTGGAGACATTCGATGTAATAAGTGTGATTCCTACTCTATTATAAATCCTCGAGTACTGTGTGTGTCAGCATTATCGATCCAGGGATGAAACTAAAGCACAGAGACTTGATCGTTTGAGGTCGGGTCGCTACAGAAAGCTAAGTTGAAATATGATGGCATAAACTACACAGACTATGTCCGTAACATGAGGATTATCCTCATTGCTGCACAAAAGAATTACGTCATGGCAACACCGCTAGGTGCAAGACCCGCTGCAGGAGCAACTTCGGACATTATGAACGTCTGGCAGAGCAAAGATGATGACTAGTCGATAGTTCAGTGTGCCATGCTTTACGACTTAGAATCAGGACTTCAAAGAAGTTTTGAATGTCATGGAGCATATGAGATGTTCCTGGAGTTTAAGTTAATATTTCAAGCAAATTCCTGAGTTGAGAGATATGAAGTCTCCAACAAGTTCTACAGCTGCAAAATGGAGGAGAATAGTTCTGTCAGTGAACACATACTCAGAATGTCTGGGTACCATAACCACTTGACTCAGCTGGGAGTTAATCTTCCTGATGACAGTGTGATTGATAGAGTTCTTCAATCACTGCCACCAAGATATAAAGGCTTCGTGATGAACTATAATATGCAAGGGATGCAAAAGACAATTCCCGAGCTGTTTGCGATGCTAAAGGCTGCGGAGGTAGAAATCAAGAAGGAGCATCAAGTGTTGATGGTTAGCAAGTCCACTAGTTTCAAGAAAAAAGGCAAAGGGGAGAAGGGGAACTTCAAGAAGAACAACAAGCAAGTTGCTGCTCAAGGGAAGAAGCCCAAGTTTGGACCTAAGCCTGAAACTGAGTGCTTCTACTGCAAAGGTACTGGTCACTGGAAGCGGAACTGCCCCAAGTATTTGGCGGATAAGAAGGATGGCAAAGTGAAAGGTATATTTGATATACATGTTATTGATGTGTACCTTACTAATGCTTGTAGTGGCGCCTGGGTATTTTATACTAGTTCTATTGCTCATATTTGCAACTCGAAACATGGGCTACGGATTAAACGAAGATTGGCTAAGGACGAGGTGACGATGCACGTGGGAAATGGTTCCAAAGTCGATGTGATCACCGTCGGCACACTACCTCTACATTTACCGTCGGGCTTAGTTTTAGACCTGAATAATTGTTATTTGGTGCCAGCGTTGAGCATGAACATTATATCTGGATCTTGTTTAATGTGAGACGGTTATTCATTAAAATCAGAGAATAATGGTTGTTCTATTTATATGAGTAATATCTTTTATGGTCATGCACCCTTGATGAGTGGTATATTTTTGTTGAATCTCGATTGTAGTGATACACATATTCATAATATTGAAGCCAAAAGATGCAAAGTTAATAATGATAGTGCAACTTATTTGTGGCACTACCGTTTAGGTCATATTGGTGTAAAGCACATAAAGAAACTCCATGCTGATGGACTTTTGGAATCACTTGATTATGAATCACTTGATACTTGCGAACCATGCCTCATGGGCAAGATGACTAAGACTCCATCCTCCGGAACAATGGAGCGAGCCACTTACTTATTGGAAATAATACATACTGATGTATGCGGTCCGATGAGTGTTGAGGCTCGCGGCGGGTATCGTTATTTTCTAACCTTCATAGATGATTTGAGCAGATATTGGTATATCTACTTAATGAAACATAAGTCTAAAACATTTGAAAAGTTCAAAGAATTTCAGAGTGAAGTGGAAAATCATCGTAACAAGAAAATAAAGTTTCTATGATCTGATCGTGGAGGTGAATATTTGAGTTAGGAGTTTGGTCTTCATTTGAAACAATGTGGAATAGTTTCGCAACACATGCCACCTGGAACACCACAACGTAATGGTGTGTCTGAACGTCTTAACTGTACTTTATTAGATATGGTGTGATCTATGATGTCTCTTACCGATTTACCACTATTGTTTTGGGGTTATGCTTTAGAGACGGCTGCATTCATGTTAAATAGGGCACCATCTAAATCTATTGAGATGACACCATATGAACTGTGGTTTGGCAAGAAACCTAAGCTATCGTTTCTTAAAGTTTGGGGCTGCGATGCTTATGTGAAAAATCTCCAACCTGATAAGCTCGAACCCAAATCGGAGAAATGTGTCTTCATAGGATACCCAAAGGAGACTGTTGGGTACACCTTCTATCACAGATCTGAAGGCAAGATATTCGTTGCTAAGAATGGATCCTTTCTAGAGAAGGAGTTTCTCTCAAAAGAAGTGAGTGGGAGGAAAGTAGAACTTGATGAGGTAATTGTACCTTCTCCCGAATTGGAAAGTAGTTCATCACAGAAATCAGTTCCAGTGATTCCTACACCAATTAGTGAGGAAGCTAATGATGAAGATCATGAAACTTTAGATCAAGTTACTACCAAACCTCGTAGGACAACTAGAGTACGATCCGCCCCAGAGTGGTACGGTAATCCTGTTCTGGAAGTCATGTTACTAGACCATGACGAACCTATGAATTATGAGGAAGCAATGATGAGCCTAGATTCCATGAAATGGCTTGAGGCCATGAAATCTGAGATGGGATCCGTGCATGAGAACAAAGTGTGGGCTACCGGAACCCCCCGGGAAAGTTAATGGGCCTAATGGGCCATACTAGAGGAGAGGAGGTAGGCCATGGGAGGTGGTGCACCCCCCCTTGCCCAATCTGAATTGGAGAAGGGGAGGGGGCACGACCCCCCTTTCCTTCTCCTTCTCCCTCCTTTCCCCTTTCCCCCTCTCTATTGGAAGGCAAGGAGGGGGCCAAATCCTACTAGGAACAAAACCCTAGTAGGACTCCCCCTCATGGAGCGCCACCCTTGGCCGGCCACCTCCTCCCCCCTCCTTTATATACGGGGGCGGGGGGCATGCCAAAGACACACCAAGATTTCTCTTAGTCGTGTGCGGTGCCCCCTCCATAGTTTACTCCTCCGGTCATAGCGTTGTAGTACTTAGGCGAAGCCCTGCGCGGATCACATCACCATCACTGTCACCACGCCATCATGTTGTCGAAACTCTTCCTCGACCCTCAACTGGATCAAGAGCTCGAGGGACGTCATCAAGATGAACGTGTGCTGAACACGGAGGTGCTGTACGTTCGGTACTTGGATCGTGAAGACGTTCGACTACATCAATCACGTTAACCTAATGCTCCCGCTTTTGGTCTATGAGGGTACGTGGACACACTCTCCCCGTCTCGTTGCTATGCATCAGCTAGATAGATCTTGCGTGTGATAACCCACAAGTATAAGGGATCGCAATAGTTTTCAAGGGTAGAGTATTCAAACCAAATTTATAGATTAGACACAAGGGGAGCCAAATAATATTTGAAGGTATTAGCAGCTGAGTTGTCAATTCAACCACACATGGAGATTAATTATCTGCAGCAACGTGATCAGTAGCAAAGTAGTATAATAGTTTTGATAATAGTAGCAATAGCAATAGTAATGGTAACAATGATAGCAGTATTTTGTAGCAAGTGTAACAGTGATGATAGTAGTAGTAACTTAGCAAGAACAACATAAGATAAATTTGTAGGCATTGGATTGGTGACTTGTTGGATGATATTCCTCATGAGACAGTTATAACCTAGGGCGATACGGCACTAGCTCCAGTTTGTCAATATAATGTAGGTATGTATTCCGTCAATAGTCATACATGCTTATGGAAAGAACTTGCATGACATGTTTTGTCCTACCCTCCCGTGGCAGTGGGGTCCATATTGGAAACTAAGGGATATTAAGGCCTCCTTTTAATAAAGAAACGGAACAAAGCATTAACACACGATGAATACATGAATTCCTCAAACTATGGTCATCACGGGGAGTGGTCCCGACTATTGTCACTTCGGGGTTGCCGGATCATAACATGTAGTAGGTGACTATAACTTGCAAGATCGGATCTAGAACATGGATATAATGGTGATAACATAAACGGTTCAGATCTGAAATCATGGCACCCGGGCCCAAAGTGACAAGTATTAAGCATGGCAAAGTCATAGCAATGTCAATCTTAGAACATAGTGGATACTAGGGATCAAGCCCTAACAAAACTAACTCGATTACATGATGAATCTCATCCAACTCCTCACTGACCAGCGAGCCTACGAAGGAATTACTCACTCCCGGTGGGTGATACGTCTCCAATGTATGTATAATTTATGAAGTATTCATGCCAATATATTATCATTCTTGGATGTTTTACAATCATTTTATAGCAACTTTATATCATTTTTTGGGACTAACCTATTGACCCAGTGCTCAATGCCAGTTGCTCTTTTTTGCTTGTTTTTACATCACAGAAAATCAACATCTGAAGTTATCAATTTTCCCTTAAGGATCTTACGATCTTTTAAGGTGTCGAAGTCCAAATATTGTGTGGGTAGGATAGGGTCAAAGGGCATAGGTGCAACACCCAGCCCTTGTGCTAAACGCGTGGCATAAATTCCACCAAAGAACCAGCCACTGTTAGCGTTATGCCGAAGTCTGAAGGAAATATGCCCTAGAGGCAATAATAAAGTTATTATTTATTTCCTTATATCATGATAAATGTTTATTATTCATTCTAGAATTGTATTAACCGGAAACATGATACATGTGTGAATACATAGACAAACAGAGTGTCACTAGTATGCCTCTACTTGACTAGCTCGTTGATCAAAGATGGCAATGTTTCCTAGCCATAGACATGCGTTGTCATTTGATTAACGGGATCACATCATTAGGAGAATGATGTCATTGACTTGACCCATTCCGTTAGCTTAGCACTTGATCGTTTAGTATGTTGCTATTGCTTTCTTCATGACTTATACACGTTCCTATGACTATGAGATTATGCAACTCCCATTTACCGGAGGAACACTTTGTGTGCTACCAAACTCACAATGTAACTGGGTGATTATAAAGGTGCTCTACAGGTGTCTCCGAAGGTACTATTTGAGTTGGCGTATTTCGAGATTAGGATTTGTCACTCTAATTGTCGGAGAGGTATCTCTGGGCCCACTCGGTAATGCACATCACTATAAGCCTTGCAAGCATTGTAACTAATGAGTTAGTTGCGGGATGATGTATTACGGAACGTGTAAAGAGACTTAGGTGAAGCCCTGTGTCGGTAGCATCATCATCACCGTCACCACACCATCGTGTTGACGAAACTGTCATGTGAAGCTTTGCTGGATCGGAGCTCGCGGGACGTCATCGAGTGAACGTGTGCAGAACTTGGAGGTGCCATGAGTTTGGTACTTGGATCAGTAGGATCGTGAAGACGTACGACTACATCAACCGCGTTGTGCTAACGCTTCCGCATTCTGTCTACGAGGGTACGTAGACACACTCTCCCCTCTCATTGCTATGCATCACCATCATCCTGTGTGTGCGTAGGAAAATTTTGAATACGTTCCCCAGCAGTGGTATCCGAGCCAGGTTATTGCGTAGATGTTATATGCATGAGTAGAACACAAGTGAGTTGTGGGCGATACAAGTCATACTGCTTACCAGCATGTCATACTTTGGTTCGGCGTTATTGTTGGATGAAGCAGCCCAGATCGACATTACGCATACGCTTACGTGAGACTGGTTCTACCGACATGCTTTGCACACAGGTGGCTGGCGGGTGTCAGTTTCTCCAACTTTAGTTGAACCAAGTGTGGCTATGTCGGTCCTTGCGAAGGTTAAAACAGCACTAACTTGACGAACTATCGTTGTGGTTTTGATGCGTAGGTAAGAACGGTTCTTCCTTAGTCCGTAGCAGCCACGTAAAACTTGCAACAACAAAGTAGAGGACATCTAACTTGTTTTTTCAGGGCATGTTGTGATGTGATATGGTCAAGACATGATGCTATATTTATTGTATGAGATGATCATGTTTTGTAATGGAGTTATCGGCAACTAGCAGGAGCCATATGGTTGTCGCTTTATTATATGCAATGCAATCGCCCTATAATTGCTTTACTTTATCACTAAGCGGTAGCGATAGTCATAGAAGCAATAGTTGGCGAGACGACAACGATGCTATGATAGAGATCAGGGTGTCGCGCCGGTGACGATGGTGATCATGACGGTGCTTTGGAGATGGAGATCAAAGGCACAAGACGATGATGGCCATATCATATCACTTATATTGATTGCATGTGATGTTTATCCTTTATGCATCTTATTCTGCTTTGTTTGACGGTAGCATTATAAGATGATCTCTCACTAAATTTCAAGGTAAAAGTGTTCTCCCTGAGTATGCACCGTTGCCAAAGTTTGTCATGCCGAGACACCACGTGATGATCGGGTGTGATAAGCTCAACGTTCATATACAACGGGTGTAAGACAATTTTACACACGCAGAATACTCGGGATAAACTTGACGAGCCTAGCATATGCAGATACGGCCTCGGAACACTGAGACCGAAAGGTCGTGCGTGAATCATATAGTAGATATGATCAACATAGTGATGTTCACCATTGAAAACTACTCCATTTCACGTGATGATCGGTTATGGTTAGAGAGATGTCTATCTAAGTGGGAGTTCTTAAGTAATATGATTAATTGAACTTATATTTAACATGAACTTAGTACCTGATAGTATTTTGCTTGTCTATGTTATTGTAGATAGATGGCCCGTGTTGTTGTTCCATTGAATTTTAATGCGTTCCTTGATAAAGCAAAGTTGAAAGATGATGGTAGCAATTACACGGACTGGGTCCTTAACTTGAGGATTATCCTCATTGCTGCACACAAGAATTACGTCCTGGAAGCACCGCCGGGTGCCAGGCCTGCTGCAGATGCTGCTGATGACGTTAAGAACATCTGGCAGAGTAAAGCTGATGACTACTCGATAGTTTAGTGTGCCATGATTTATGGCTTAGAACCGGGATTTCAACGACATTTTGAACGTCATGGAGCATATGAGATGTTCCAGGAGTTGAAGTTAATATTTCAAGCAAATGCCCGGTTTGAGACATATGAAGTCTCCAATAAGTTCTATAGCTGCGAGATGGAGGAGAATAGTTCTGTCAGTGAACATATACTCAAAATGTCTGGGTATCATAATCACTTGACTCAACTGGGAGTTAATATTCCTGTTGATATTGTCATTAATAGAGTTCTTCAATCACTACCACCAAGCTAGAAGAGCTTCGTGATGAACTATAATATGCAAGGGATGAATAAGACAATTCCGGAGCCCTTCGCAATGCTAAAGGCAGCAGAGGTAGAAATCAAGAAGGAGCATCAAGTGTTGATGGTGAACAAGACCACCAGTTTCAAGAAAAAGGGTGAAGGGAAGAAGAAGGGGAACTTCAAGAAGAACAACAAACAAGTACCTGCTCAGGAGAAGAAACCCAAGTCTGGACCTAAGCCTGAGACTGAGTGCTTCTACTGCAAACAAACTGGTCACTCGAAGCGGAACTGCCCCAAGTATTTGGCGGATAAGAAGGATGGCAAGGTGAACAAAGGTATATGTGATATACATGTTATTGATCTGTACCTTAGCAGAGCTCGCAGTAGCACCTGGGTATTTGATACTGGTTCTGTTGCTAATATTTGCAACTCGAAACAGGGACTACGAATTAAGTGAAGACTGGCTAAGGATGAGGTGATGATGCGCGTAGGAAATGGTTCCAAAGTCGATGTGATCGCCGTCGGTATGCTACCTCTACATCTACCTTCGGGATTAGTTTTAGACCAGAATAATTATTATTTGGTGCCAGCGTTGAGCATGAACATTATATCTGGATCTTGTTTGATGCGAGACAGTTATTCATTTAAATATAAGAATAATGGTTGTTCTATTTATATGAGTAATATCTTTTATGGTCATGCACCCTTGAAGAGTGGTCTATTTGTGTTAAATCTCGATGCTAGTGACACACATATTCATAATGTTGAAGCCGAAAGATGCAGAGTTGATAATGATAGTGCAACTTATTTGTGGCACTGCCGTTTGTGTCATATTGGTGTAAAGCGCATGAAGAAACTCCATACTGATGGACTTTTGGAATCACTTGATTATGAATCACTTGGTACTTGCAAACCATGCCTCATGGGCAAGATGACTAAAACACCGTTATCCGGAACAATGGAGCGAGCAACAGATTTTTTGGAAATCATACATACTGATGTATGTGGTCCAATGAATATTGAGGCTCGCGGTGGGTATCGTTATTTTCTCACCTTCACAGATGATTTGAGCAGATATGGGTATATATACTTAATGAAACATAAGTCTGAAACATTTGAAAAGTTCAAAGAATTTCAGAGTGAAGTGGAAAATCGTCGTAACAAGAAAATAAAGTTTCTACTGTCTGATCGTGGAGGAGAATATTTGAGTTACGAGTTTGGTCTACATTTGAAACAATGCGAAATAGTTTCACAACTCACGCTACCCGGAACACCACAACGTAATGGTGTGTCTGAACGTCGTAATCATACCTTACTAGATATGGTGCGATCCATGATGTCTCTTACTGATTTACCGTTATCGTTTTGGGGTTATGCTTTAGAGACGGCTGCATTCACGTTAAATAGGGCACCATCTAAATCCATTGAGATGACTCCTTATGAACTATGGTTTGGCAATAAACCAAAGTTGTCGTTTCTTAAAGTTTGGGGCTGCTATGCTTATGTGAAAAAGCTTCAACCTGATAAGTTCGAACCCAAGCTGGAGAAATGTGTCTTCATAGGATACCCAAAAGAAACAGTTGGGTACACCTTCTATCATAGATCCGAAGGCAAGACTTTTGTTGCTAAGAATGGATCCTTTCTAGAGAAGGAGTTTCTCTCGAAAGAAGTGAGTGGGAGGAAATTAGAACTTGATGAGGTAACTGTACCTGCTCCCTTATTGGAAAGTAGTTCATCACAGAAACCAGTTCCTGTGACACCTACACCAATTAGTGAGGAAGCTAATGATGATGATCATGAAACTTCAGATCAAGTTACTACCAAACCTCATAGGTCAACCAGAGTAAGATCCGCACCAGAGTGGTACGGTAATCCTGTTCTGGAGGTCATGTTGCTAGACTATGATGAACCTACGAAATATGAGGAAGCGATGATGAGCGCAGATTCCGCAAAATGGCTTGAGGCCATGAAATCTAAGATGGTTGACTTGCCCGATGAGACCTTCTCACCCGTAGCGATGCTCCAGTCTGTCCGAATCATGTTAGCTATTGCCGCATTTTATGATTATGAAATTTGGCAAATGGATGTAAAGACTGCATTCCTAAATGGATTTCTGGAAGAAGAGTTGTATATGATGCAACCTGAAAGTTTTATCGATCCAAAAGGTACTAACAAAGTGTGCAAGCTCCAGCGATCCATTTATGGACTGGTGCAAGCTTCTCGGAGTTGGAATAAATGCTTTGATAGTGTGATCAAAGCATATGGTTTTATACAAACTTTTTGGAGAAGCCTGTATTTACAAGAAAGTGAGTGGGAGCTCTGTAGCATTCCTAATATTATATGTGGATGACATATTTTTGATTGGAAATGATATAGAATTTCTGGATAACATAAAAGGATACTTGAATAAGAGTTTTTCAATGAAGAACCTCGGTGAAGCTGCTTACATATTGGGCATCAAGATCTATAGAGATAGATCAAGACGCTTAATTGGACTTTCACAAAGCACATACCTTGACAAATTTTTGAAGAAGATCAAAATGGATCAGGCAAAGAAAGGGTTCTTGCCTATATTACAAAGTGTGAAGTTGAGGAAGACTCAATGCCCGACCATTGCAGAAGACAAAGAGAAAATTAAAAATGTTCCCTATGCTTCAGCCATAGGCTCTATCATGTATGCAATGCTGTGTACCAGACCTAATGTGTGCCTTGCTATTAGTTTAGCAGGGAGGTACCAAAGTAATCCAGGAGTGGATCACTGGACAGCTGTCAAGAACATCCTGAAGTACCTGAAAAGGAACAAGGATATGTTTCTCGTTTATGGAGGTGACAAAGAGCTCATCATAAATGGTTACGTTGATGCAAGCTTTGACACTGATCCGAATGATTCTAAATCGCAAACCGGATACGTATTTATATTGAACGGTGGAGCTGTCAGTTGGAGCAGTTCTAAACAGAGCGTCGTGGCGGGATCTACATGTGAAGCGGAGTACATTGCTGCTTCGGAAGCAGCAAATGAAGGAAGCTAATGATCATGAAACCGGTTCCTGTGACATCTACACCAATTAGTGAGGAAGCTAATGATGATGATCATGAAACTTCAGATCAAGTTACTACTGAACCTTGTAGGTCAACTAGAGTAAGATCCACACAAGAGTGGTACAGTAATCCTGTTCTAGAGGTCATGTTGCTAGACCTTGATGAACCTACGAACTATGAGGAAGCGATGATGAGCCCGGATTCCGCAAAATGGCTTGAGGCCATGAAATCTGAGATGGGATCCATGTATGAGAACAAAGTGTGGACTTTGGTTGACTTGCCTGATGATCGGCAAGCCATCGTGAATAAATGGATCTTCAAGAAGAAGACAGATGCTGATGGTAATGTTACTGTTTACAAAGTTCGACTTGTTGCGAAAGGTTTTCAACAAGTTCAAGGAGTTGACTACAATGAGACCTTCTCACCCGTAGCGATGCTTAAGTCCGTCTGAATCATGTTAGCTATTACCGCATTTTATGATTATGAAATTTGGCAAATGGATGTAAAGACTGCATTCCTGAATGGATTTCTGGAAGAAGAGTTGTATATGATACAACCTGAAGGTTTTATCGATCCAAAAGGTACTAACAAAGTGTGCAAGCTCCAGCGATCCATTTATGTACTGGTGCAAGCCTCTCGGAGTTGGAATAAACATTTTGATAGTGTGATCAAAGCATATGGTTTTACACAGACTTTTGGAGAAGCCTGTATTTACAAGAAAGTGAGTGGGAGCTCTGTAGAATTTCTAATATTATATGTGGATGACATATTGCTGACTGGAAATCATATAGAATTTCTGGATAGCATAAAAGGATACTTGAATAAGAGTTTTTCAATGAAAGACCTCGGTGAAGCTGCTTACATATTGGGCATCAAGATCTATAGAGATAGATCACGACGCTTAATTGGACTTTCACAAAGCACATACCTTGACAAAGTTTTGAAGAAGTTCAAAATGGATCAGGCAAAGAAAGGGTTCTTGTCTGTGTTACAAGGTGTGAAGTTGAGTAAGACTCAATGCCTGACCACTACAGAAGATAGAGAGAAAATGAAAGACGTTCCCTATGCTTCAGCCATAGGCTCTATCATGTATGCAATGCTGTGTACCAGATCTGATGTGTGCCTTGCTATTAGTTTAGCAGGGAGGTACCAAAGTAATCCAGGAGTGGATCACTGGACAGCGGTCAAGAACAGCATGAAGTACTTGAAAAGGACTAAGGATATGTTTCTCATTTATGGAGGTGACAAAGAGCTCATCGTAAATGGTTACATTGATGCAAGTTTTGACACTGATCTAGACGATTCTAAATCGCAAACTGGATACATGTTTATATTGAACGATGGAGCTGTCAGTTGGAACAATTCTAAACAGAGCTTCGTGGCGGGATCTACATGTGAAGCGGAGTACATTGCTGCTTCGAACGCAACAAATGAAGGAGTCTGGATGAAGGAGTTCATATCCGATCTAGGTGTCATACCTAGTGCATCGGGTCCAATGAAAATCTTTTGTGACAATACTGGTGCAATTTCCTTGGCAAAGGAATCCAGATTTCACAAGAGAACCAAGCACATCAAGAGACGCTTCAACTCCATCCGGGATCAAGTCCAGGTGGGAGACATAGAGATTTGGAAGATACATACGGATCTGAATGTTGCAGACCCGTTGACTAAGCCTCTTCCACGAGCAAAACATGGTCAGCACCAAGGCTCCATGGGTCTTAGAATCATTAATGTGTAATCTAAATTATTGACTCTAGTGCAAGTGGGAGACTGAAGGAAATATGCCCTAGTGGCAATAATAAAGTTACTATTTATTTCCTTATATCATGATAAATGTTTATTATTCATGCTAGAATTATATTAACCGGAAACATGATACATGTGTGAATACATAGACAAACAAAGTGTCACTAGTATGCCTCTACTTGACTAGCTCGCTGATCAAAGATGGTTATGTTTCCTAGCCATAGACATGAGTTGTCATTTGATTAACGGGATCACATCATTAGGAGAATGATGTGATTGACTTGACCCATTCTGTTAGCTTAGCACTTGATCGTTTAGTCTGTTGCTATTGCTTTCTTCATGACTTATACATGTTCCTATCACTATGACATTATGCAACTCCCGTTTACCGGAGGAACACTTTGTGTCCTACCAAATGTCACAACGTAACTGGGTGATTATAAAGGTGCTCTACAGGTGTCTCCAAAGGTACTTGTTGAGTTGGCGTATTTTGAGATTAGGATTTGTGACTCCGATTGTCAGAGAGGTATCTCTGGCCCCACTTTGTAATGCACATCACTATAAGACTTGCAAGCATTGTAACTAATGAGTTAGTTGCGGGATGATGTATTACGGAATGAGTAAAGAGACTTGCCGGTAACGAGATTGAACTAGGTATTGAGATACCGATGATCGAATCTCGGGCAAGTAACATACCGATGACAAAGGGAACAACGTATGTTGTTATGCGGTTTGACCAATAAAGATCTTCGTAGAATATGTGGGAGCCAATATGAGCATCCAGGTTCCACTATTGGTTATTGACCGGAGATGTGTCTCGGTCATGTCTACATAGTTCTCGAACCCGTAGGGTCCGCACGCTTAAAGTTCAGTGACGATCGATATTATGAGTTTTTGTGTTTTGATGTACCGAAGGTAGTTGAGAGTCCCAGATATGATCAAGGACATGACGAGGAGTCTCGAAATGGTCGAGATGTAATGATCGATATGTTGGACGACTATGTTCGGACACTGGAAAGGTTCCGGAAAGTTTCGGACATATACCGGAGTACCGGGGGGTTACTGGAACCCCCCCGGGGGGCTTAATTGGCCTACATGGGCCTTAGTGGAAATGGAGGGCAGCAAGGGGAGTGTGGGGCGCGTGCCCCAAGGCCCAAACCGAATTGGTTTAGGGCAAGGGGGCCGGCCCCCTCTTTCCTTCTCCTCCTCTCCCTTTCCTTCCCCCTCTCCTACTCCTACTAGGAAAAGGAGGAGTCCTACTCCTAGTGGGAGTAGGACTCCCCCTCTTGGCGCGCCTCTCCCTGGCAGGCCGCCTCCACCCCTTGCTCCTTTATATACGGGGGCAGGGGGCACCCCATAGACACAACAATTGATCATTGATCTCTTAGCCATGTGCGGTGCCCCCCTCCACCATAATCCACCTCGATCATATCGTAGCGGTGCTTAGGCAAAGCCCTGCGTCGGTAGCATCATCATCACCGTCACCATGCCGTCGTGCTGACGAAACTCTCCTGTGAAGCTTTGCTGGATCGGAGCTTGCGGGACGTCATCGAGTTGAACGTGTGCAGAACTTGGAGGTGCAGTGCATTCGGTACTTGGATTGGTCGGATTGTGAAGATGCATGACTACATCAACCGCGTTGTGCTAACGCTTCCGCATTCGGTCTACGAGGGTACATAGACACACTCTCCCCTCTCATTGCTATGCATCACCATGATCCTGTGTGTGTGTAGGAATTTTTTTAAATTACTACGTTCCCCAACAATAACTACCAGAGGGGGCCCACCAAGTGGGCACAACCCACCTGGGCGTGCCAGGGAGCCCAAGCATGCCCTGGTGGGTTGTGCTCACCCAGGCCAACCTTCGGTGCCCATCTTCTGGTATATAGGTCAGTTTGACCTAGAAAAAATAAGGAGAGGACTTTCGGGACGGAGCGCCACCATCTCGAGGTGGAACTTGGGCAGGAGCACTTTTGCCCTCCGGCCGAGCGATTCCGCCGGGGGAACTTCCATCCCGGAGGGGGAAATCATCACCATCATCATCACCAACAACTCTCCCATCTTGGGGAGGGCAATCTCAATCAACATGTTCTACAACACTATCTCCTCTCAAACCCTAGTTCATCTCTTGTGTTCAATCTTGTTACCGGAACTATAGATTGGTGCTTGTGGGTGACTAGTAGTGTTGATTACATCTTGTAGTTGATTACTATATGGTTTATTTGGTGGAAGATTATATGTTCAGATCCAATATGCTATTTAATACCCCACTGATCATGAGCATGTTTATCATTTGTGAGTAGTTACTTTTGTTCCTGAGGTCACGAGAGAAATCATGTTGCAAGTAATCATGTGAACTTGATATGTGTTCTATATTTTGATAGTATGTATGTTGTGATTCCCTTAGTGGTGTCATGTGATCGTCGACTACATGACACTTCACCATATTTGGGCCTAAGGGAATGCATTGTGGAGTAGCAATTAGATGATGGGTTGCGAGAGTGACAGAAGCTTAAACCCTAGTTTATGCGCTATTCCGTAAGGGACTGATTGGATCCAAAAGTTTAATGCTATGGTTAGAATTTATTCTTAATACTTTTCTCGTAGTTGCAGATGCTTGCGGGAGGGTTAATCATAAGTAGGATGTTTGTTCAGGTAAGAACAGCACCTAACATCGGTCCACCCACATATCAAGTTATCAAAGTATCAAACACGAATTAAGCCAACATGATGAAAGTGACTAGATGAAAATCCCATGCACACTCAAGAATGCTTTGCTTATTATAAGAGACCATTTTGGCTTGTCCTTTGCCTCAAAAGGATTGGGCTACCTTGCTGCACTTTTGCTACTATTATCGTCACTTGTTCATTACAAATTACCTTGCTATCGAACTACTCTTCTACTTACAATTTCAGCACTTGCAGACATTACCTTGCTGAAAACCACTTGTCATTTCCTTCTGCTCCTTGTTGGGTTTGACACTCTTACTTATCAAAAAGAGCTACAATTGATCCCCTATACTTGTGGGTCATCAAGGCTATTTTCTGGCACCGTTTCCGGGTAGTGAAACGCCTTTGGTAAGGAAACATTTATATAGTGTGCTGAAATTTATTGTCACTTGTTACTCTAGAAAACAATCCTTTGAGGGGTTTGTTTGGGGTATCTTCACCTCGATTGGGACCACAATTAGCTACTCCTCAACCTACTGCACCTACTGAAAATATTGAATATGAAATTCCTTCGGGTATGATAGAACAACTGCTAGCTAATCCTTATGCAGGAGATGGAATCGAAGATCCTGATATGCACTTGATATATGTAGAAAAAATTTGTGGATTGTTCAAGCTTGCAGGTTTACCCAGAGATGAAGTTATGAAGAAGGATTTCCCTTTATCTTTGAAGGAAAAAGCATTGGCATGGTATAGGCTATGCGATGATATTGGATCTTGGAATTGGAATCGATTAAAATTGGAGTTCCACCAAAATTTTTATCCTATGCATCTAGTTCATCGTGATCGGAATTATATATATATAATTTTTGGCCTCGTGAAGGAGAAAGTATTGCTCTAGCTTAGGGGAGGCTTAATTCAATGTTATATTCATGCCCCAATCATGAGCCCTCAAGAGAAATTATTATCCAGAACTTTTATGCTCGACTTTCTCGTAATGATCAAACCATGCTTGATACTTCTTGCGCTGGTTCTTTTATGAAGAAGACTATTGAATTCCGGTGGGATCTTTTGGAAAGAATTAAACGCAACTCTGAAGATTGGGAAATCGACAAAGGTAAAGATTCAGGTATTAAACTTAAGTATGATTGTGTTAAATCTTTTATGGATACCGATGCTTTTTAAAAGTTTAGCACTAAATATGGATTTGACTCTGAGATAGTAGCCTCCTTTTGTGAATCCTTTGCTACTCATGTTGATCTCCCTAAGGAGAAGTGGTTTAAATATCACCCACCTATTAAACAAGAAATCAAAGAACCGGTACCAGTTAAAGAAGAAACTATACTTTACAATGTTGATGTAGTTGTTCCTTCTGCTTATATTGAGAAACCACCTTTCCTTGTTAGGATAAAGGAACATGCTAAAGTTTCAACTATGGTTAACAAAAGCTATATTAGAACACCTAAACCTGATGAACAAATCAAAGTAGAACCTAGTATTGCTATGGTTAAAGATCTCTTGGAAGAAGATATGGATGGGCATGTTATTTAATTTTGTGAAGAAGCTGCTAGAATTGCCAAACCTGATAAAAAGGATAAACATAGACCTGTTGTTGGCATGCTCGTTATCTCAGTTAAAATAGGAGATCACTGTTATCATGGTTTATGTGACATAGGTGTTAGTGTGAGTGTTATTCCTTACACCTTATATCAAGAAATTATGAATGACATAACACCCGCAGAGATAGGAGACATTGATGTTACTATTAAACTTGCTAATAGAGACACTATATCACCAATTGGGATTGTTAGAGATGTTGAAGTCTTGTGTGGAAAAATAAAATACCCTATTGATTTTCTTGTTTTTGGTTCCCCACAATATGACTTTTTTCCCATTATCTTTGGTAGACCTTTCTTGAACATCGTTAATGCTAAAATAGATTGTGAGAAACAAGCTGTCGGTGTTAGTTTTGGTGATGAGTCTCATGAGTTTAATTTTTCCAAGTTTAGTAGAAAGCTTCATGAAAAATAATTGCCTAGTAAGGATGAATTAATTGGTCTTGCTTCTATTGTTGTACCACCTACTAATCCTTTAGAACAATATTTGCTAG
Organism: Triticum aestivum; assembly: GCF_018294505.1. NCBI lineage: Eukaryota > Viridiplantae > Streptophyta > Magnoliopsida > Poales > Poaceae > Triticum > Triticum aestivum. Next base: position 329,532,479 of record NC_057812.1, read on the forward strand.
ACCATGAAAATGATTTTCATATGCATGAAAGAAATGAAATAGATAAGATTTTCTTTGAATAACGCCCTCTACTTAAACACAATTTGCCTATTGAAACTCTAGGAGGACATCCTCCACCTAAAGGTGATCCTGTGTTTGAATTAAAACAATTGACAGACACTTTGAAATATGCTTATCTTGATGAAAAGAAGATGTATCTTGTTATTATCAGTGTTAACCTTTTAGAACATGAAGAAGAAAGATTATTGAAAGTTCTAAGGAAGCACCGAGCTGCTATTGGATATACTCTCGATGATTTAAAGGGCATTAGTCCCACTCTATGTCATCACAAAATTAATACGGAACCTGATGCTAAACCCGTTGTTGATCACCAATGTCAGTTAAATCGGGAGATGAAAGAAGTGGTAAGAACGGAAATATTAAAACTTCTGGAAGCAGGTATAATCTATCCTATAACTGATAGTAGATGGGTAAGTCCTGTTCATTGTGTCCCTAAGAAAGGACGTATAACTGTTGTTCCTAATGATAATAATGAACTTATTCCTCAAAGAATTGTTAGAGGCTATAGAATGGTAATTGATTTTAGAAAATAAACAAATCAACTAGAAAAGATCATTACCCTCTGCCTTTTATTGATCAAATGCTTGAAAGATTATCTAAGCATACACACTTTTGCTTCCTTGATGGATATTTTGGTTTTCCACAAATACATGTTTCTCAACCTGATCAAGAAAAAGACCACTTTTACTTGTCCCTTTGGAACTTATGCTTATAGGCGTATGCCTTTCGGTTTATGTAATGCGCATGCTACCTTTCAAAGATGTATGACTGCTATATTTTCTGACTTTTGTGAAAAGATTATTGAGGTTTTCATGGATGACTTCTCTGTTTACGGGAAGTCTTTTGATGATTGTTTGAGCAATCTTGATCGAGTTTTGCAGAGATGTGAACAAACAAATCTTGTCTTGAATTGGGAGAAGTGACACTTTATGGTTAATGAAGGCATTGTCTTGGGTCATAAAATTTCCGAAAGAGGTATTGAAGTGGACAAAGCCGAGGTTGATGCAATTGAGAAAATGCCATGTCCTAAAGATATAAAAGGTATTCGTAATTTCTTAGGTCATGCTGGTTTCTATAGGAGATTTATTAAAGACTTTTCGAAAATTTCAAGGCCTCTTATGAAGGAAATATGCCCTAGAGGCAATAATAAAGTTGTTATTTATATTTAATTATATCAAGATAAATGTTTATCATTCATGCTAGAATTATATTAACCGGAAACTTAGTACATGTGTGAATACATAGACAAACAAAGTGTCCCTAGTATGCCTCTACTTGACTAGCTCATTAATCAAAGATGGTTAAGTTTCCTAAACATAGAAATGTGTTGTCATTTGATGAATGGGATCACATCATTAGACAATGATGTGATGGACAGGATCCATCTGTTAGCTTAGCATTATGATCGTTTAGTTTTATTGCTATTGCTTTGTTCATGAATTATACATATTCCTCTGACTATGAGATTGTGCAACTTCCGAATACCGGAGGACCACCTTGTGTGCTATCAAATGTCACAATGTAACTGGGTGATTATAAATATGTTCTACAGGTGTCTCCGAAGGTGTTTGTTGAGTTGGCATAGATCGAGATTAGGACTTTTCACTCCGAGTATTGGAGAGGTATCTCTAGGCCCTCTCGGTAATGCACATCACTATAAGCCTTGCAAGCAATGTGACTAATGAGTTAGTTGCGGGATGATGCATTATGGAATGAGTAAAGAGACTTGCCAGTAATGATATTGAACTAGGTATGATGATACCGACGATCGAATCTCGGGCAAGTAACATACCGATGACAAAGGGAATACTGTATGTTGTTATGCGGTTTGACCGATAAAGATCTTCGTAGAATATGTAGGAACCAATATCAGTATCTAGGTTCTGCTATATATTAATTACCGGAGATGTGTGTCGGTCATGTCTGCATAGTTCTCGAACCCGTAGGGACCACACGCTTAACGTTCGATGACGATTTGTATTATGAGTTATGTGTTTTGGTGACCAAAGTTTGTTCGGAGTCCCGTATAAGATCATGGACATGACAAGGAGTCTCGAAATGGTCAAGAGGTAAAGATTGATATATTGAATGGTTATATACGGACACCGGAATGGTTCCGATAATGTTTGGGGATTTTTCGGTGTACCGGGGAGGCTACCGGAACCCCCGGGAAAGTTAATGGGCCTAATGGGCCATAGTGGAGGAGAGGAGGCAGGCCACGGGAGGTGGCGCACGCCCTCCCTTGCCAAATCTGAATTGGACAAGGGGAGGGGGCGCGGCCCCCCTTTCCTTCTCCTTCTCCCTCCTTTCCCATTTCCCCCTCTCCATTGGAAGGAAATGAGGGGGCCGAATCCTACTCCCCCCTCATGGCGCGCCACCCCTGGCCGGCCACCTCCTCCCCCCTCCTTTATATATGGGGGTGGGGTGTAACGCCCTCGATGTGCCTATATCTCCCACGTGTCGAAGCACGACTTAGAGGCATAACCGCATTGAAAGCAATGTCGCAAGTGAGCTAATCTTTACACAACCCATGTAATACATAAGGGAAAGAGATACATAGTTGGCTTACAATCGCCACTTCACACAATTACATGAATAAAGCATTACATCATCCAAATACACTCAAGGTCCAACTACGGAACCGAAATAAAAGAAGAACCCCAAATGCGACAAGGTCCCCGATCGACCCCAACTGGGCTCCACTACTGATCAACTAGAACAAAACGACACAAAGGGCAAGGTCATCATCGAGCTCCTCCTGAGCTTGGTCGCGTCATCTGCACAGACTCATCGGCACCTGGAAGCTGGTTTTGGAAGTATCTGTGAATCACGGGGACTCAGCAATCTCGCACCCTCGCAATCAAGACTATTTAAGCTTAAGGGTAAGGTAAAAGGTATGAGGTGGAGCTACAGCAAGTGACTAGCATATATGGTGGCTAACATACGCAAATGAGAGTGAGAAGAGAAGGCAAAGCACGGTCGATAAAAGTATGATCAAGAAGTGATCCTAGAACAACCTACGTCAAGCATTACTCCAACACCGTGTTCACTTCCCGGACTCCGCCGAAAAGAGACCATCACGGTTACACGCGCAGTTGATGCATTTTTAATTAAGGTCAACTTCAGGTTTTCTACAACCGGACGCTAACAAATTCCCATCTGCCCATAACCGCGGGCACGGCTTTCGAAAGTTCAAATCCCTGCAGGGGTGTCCCAACTTAGCCCATGACAAGCTCTCACGGTCAACGAAGGAATAGACCTCCTCCCGAGATATTCCGATCAGACTCGGTATCTCGGTTCTACAAGACACTTCGACAAGTTAAAACAAATCCAGCAACACCACCTAGATGTGCCGACAAATCCCGATAGGAGCTGCACATATCTCGTTCTCAGGGCACACTGGATGAGCAAGACGTCGGGTAGGCCAGCCCAGAGTTGCCCCTGGTAGCCCCGGACATCGCTCGGTTGGACCAACACTCAGAGGAGCACTGGCCCGGGGGGGTTAAAATAATGATGAACCTTGGGCGCGCGACCCCCAAGGGAAAATAAAAGGCTAGGTGGCGAATGGTAAAACCAATGTTGGGCATTGCTGGAAGAGTTTTACTCAAGGCGAACTGTCAAGGGGTTCCCATTATTACCCAACGGCGTAAGGAACGCAAAATCCGGGAACATAACACCGATATGACGGAAACTAGGGCGGCAAGAGTGGAACAAAACACCAAGCATAAGGCCGAGCCTTCCACCCTTTACCAAGTATATAGATGCATTAATTAAATAAGATATATTGTGATATCCCAACAAGTAAACATGTTCCAACAAGGAACAACATTGCCATGTTCCAACAAGGAACAAACGTCAATCTTCACCTGCAACTAACAACGCTATAAGAGGGGCTGAGCAAAGCTGTAACATAGCCAAACAACGGTTTGCTAGGACAAGGTGGGTTAGAGGCTTGGTTCAACAATATGGGAGGCATGATAAGCAAGTGGTAGGTATCGCAGCATAGGCATAGCAAAAGAGCGAGCAACTAGCAAGCAAAGATAGAAGTGATTTCGAGGGTATGATCATCTTGCCTGAGATCCCGCAAGGAAGAAGAACGAGTCCATGAAGAAGACAAATGGACGTAGACGAACGGGTCCTCACAAACGCGACGTTATCAGAACCAACCCGAAGAAGCAACACCGGAAAGAAGCGCACAATATAGTAAACAACCAATACATGAACATGGGATGATGCACAACCAAGTATGGTGCATGTCCGGTTTAATGAAGCATGGCATGGCAAAGTGCACAAACAATCCTACAAATTAAGTGGAACTCATTATGCAACGGAGTTGCATATTTGAAGAAAACACCACATGACTTATTTAGTTCTCTCCCGTTTATGTACCCAACAATATTAAATGTTGTTAAACATGGCAAGAGGGGAAGCAAAATAAAACTACCTATCTAGTCAAGTTTAAATGAGGCCGGAAGCAACGAACAACAATTTTGGTAAATCCCCATATGCATATTATAGATTTGGTACTGTTCTACCCTAAACATAATTTTAGGGTTGTTAAACATGCAAAACAAGTACACCATGTTAAACTAGGCATTTTTCTACCCCATTTACATATATAATTTATTTAATTCGGAGCTACGGTTAAATAGTTATGAATTAAACCGTTTTAGCAAGTTATTTAAGCAAATTAAAACAAACAACATTTTAAACATGGGTGAAAATGACATATTATAATACTAGAGAAAATTCTAAGCAAGTTTCATATATATATATATATATATTGTTTTAATCTGATGCACGGTTATTAAGTTATTATATGCATGAAGTTTAGGGGCCTATCTGCAAAAGTGCAAATCCCTGGAAATTGATAAAATCACAGCTAAGGAAAAAAAAGAAACGGGCCAAATCTGGAGGAGCTGGGGAAGGTCACCCATCGGCTCGGCCCAGTAGATGTAGCGGCTGGATGGGCTGGCTGCGGCTTGGTGCGCTGGGCCGCAGCGTTCTGCGGTTGGACTTGGTCCACACGGGCGTGGAGGTCAACGGGTAGGGGAGGTTGGATCGAACGAAGAAGCTCGTGGGCGAGGCAGGGGAAGCTGGGTTCTGGCGCTCGTCCATGCTGGCTCGGATCAAGGCCGCAGTCAACGTGAGGGAGGGACGCGGGCTCCAGGTCGCGTCGCTCATCTCCCTCGAAAGGAAGGCGCAGTAGTGGACCCAGTCAACTGGCACGATGACGCACGGGACTCCGGCGATGAGGCCTCACGGTGTTGCAGGGAAAGGAAGTGGCAGAACTCCGGTGCGGCAGGGAGCTCGGCGAGCGGGGTCGAGCCGGAGGAGGGCGTCGTGGGCGCCATGTGCGGGAGCGTGGTCAGGCGACGGGGACGGCAGGGACGGGAAGGAGAGGACACACAGCGGCTTCGGTCACCGGCGGCCATGGCATTAGGGGCGAGCCCCTTTCGTTTCCTGGCAGAGAAGAAATCAAACAAGGGGGAGAGGTTAGAGGAGGAAAGAGAGGAAAACAGGGGGAGAAATGGAGACGGGCGGCGACTCAGCTGCTAGCTGGTTTGAGCGCTCGGTGCTCATGATCCATTCGGGATCGAGCCGAGGAGGGAGAGGAGGCACGGCCTCGGGCATCCTTGAGCATGCTGGCGGGCGACAAGGTAAGGCGGAGGCGCTCGGGAGGAGCTCGTCTCCCTGGTCGACGAGGAGAGCGAGGAGGTAGAGGATCGATGGGCTTGGGTGGATGGAGGAAGAAGCGGCCGGTTGGATGGATCGATGGATCGAAGGGAGATGGCTGGTGCAGGGGGAATGAGAGGATCCCGAGGTGGGGAATGAGTGCGGTGGCGGCGGCTAGGAGGATCCCTAGAAATTAGGGATTTGGTCTGAAATTAGACTAAGGGTGGACTATATATATACCTCACGGATTAGGTTAGGGAGTCCAATTAACAAAACATAGATGTTTTGTAAACGTTAGGGGATGATCCGGATCCAATGGTGACGATTGCCCGGGTCGGGTTCGGGACAATTTCGGACGCGCACGTGAGGGGTTCGATGCACTGTGCAGAGGGGGTTTCGGACCGTGCGATCGCATCGGACAACTTCGGAAGCGAAGAGGGGAAGGAGGATGGACTAGGTGGGCTGTGGCGAGATTGCGAGGGGGAGAAGAGAGAGAGAGAGGGCCCGGCATCTGTTTCCGGAGACCGAAAACGTCCGACGTTAGACCGACTATAATGTCGCTATAGTTAATCGTTGGGGCGTCAAACGAACTCCGATTGCGATGAAACTTGGCAGGCGGTCTACCTACACCATAACCAGACCGCGCGCCAACTCTCATCCCAATCTGAGAACATTTTCTGGCCACTTATAAAATACTATCTCGTACATGTCGCGGGCGCATGCAAGTGTGGTTGGGCTCAGAACGGACAACGGAGAGAACTCGGAGAACCCAGACGAATGCATGTTTTGAAAAACATGATGATGCTATGCAAATGATGACATGATGAAATGAAACACGCAAGCAAATGACATGGCAACGCAGCGGCTAACTGGAAGACACCTGGCACATCGGTCTCGGGGCATCACATGGGGGCACCCCAAAGACACACCAAGATTTCTCTTAGCCGTGTGCGGTGCCCCCCTCCATAGTTTACCCCTCCGGTCATAGCGTCGTAATGCTTAGGCGAAGCCTTGTGCGGATCACATCACCATCACCGTCACCATGCCGTCGTTCTGTCGGAACTCTCCATCGACCCTCTACTGGATCAAGAGCTCGAGGGACGTCATCGAGCTGAGCGTGTGCTGAACACAGAGGTGCCGTATGTTCGGTACTTGGATCGGTTGGATCGTGAAGACGTTCGACTACATCAACTGCGTTAACCTAACGCTTCCGCTTTCATTCTACGAGGGTACGTGGACACACTTTCCCTGTCTCGTTGCTATGCATCTCCTAGATAGATATTGCTTGATCTTAGGAATTGTTTTGAAATTGCATGCTATGTTCCCCAACATTGGCATCCGAGCCAGGTCTATGCATAGATGATATGCACGAGTGGAACACAAAGAGTTGTGGGCGATAATAGTCATACTGCTTACCACCAACGTCTTACTTTGATTCAGCGGTATTGTTGGATGAAGCGGCCCGGACCGACATTACATGACCGCATTCATGAGACTGATTCTACCGACGTGCTTTGCACACAGGGGCTGGCGGGTGTCTGTTTCTCCAACTTTAGTTGAATCGAGTTTGACTACGGCCGGTCCTTGTTGAAGGTTAAAACAACACACTTGACGATAAATCATTGTGGTTTTGATGCATAGATAAGAACAGTTCTGGCTATAAGCCCGTAGCAGCCATGTAAAACTTGCAACAACAAAGTAGAGGACGTCAAACTTGTTTTTGGAGGGCATGTTGTGATGTGATATGGTCAAAACGTGATGAGATATAAATTGTTGTATGAGATGACCATGTTTTCTAAAAGTTATCGGCAACTGGCAGGAGCCTTATGGTTGTCGCTTTATTGTATGAAATGCAATTGCCATGTAATTGCTTTACTTTATCACTAAGCGGGAGCGATAGTCGTAGAAGCAATAGTTGGCGAGACGACAGCGACGCTACGATGGATATCAAGGTGTCAAGCCGGTGACGATGGAGAACATGACGGTGCTTTGGAGATGGAGATCAAAGGCACAAGATGATGATGGCCATATCATGTCACATATTTTGATTGCATATGATGTTTATCTTTTATGCATCTTATTTTGCTTAGTATGGCGGTGGCATTATAAGATGAACCCTCACTAAATTTCATGGTACAAGTGTTCTCCCCGAGCATGTACCATTGCTACAGTTCGTCATGCCAAGACACCACATGATGATCGGGTGTGATAAGCTCTACGTTCACATACAATGGGTGAAAGCCAGTTTTGCACATGCAGAATACTCGAGTTAAACTTGACGAGCCTAGCATATGCAGATATGGCCTCGGAACACTGAGACCGAAAGGTCGAACGCGAATCATATAGTAGATATGATCAACATAGTGATGTTCACCATTGAAAACTACTCCATCTCACGTGATGATCAGACATGGATTAGTTGATATGGATCATGTGATCATTTAGATGACTATAGGGGTGTCTATCTAAGTGGGAGTTCTTTAGTAATATGATTAATTGAACTTTACTTTATCGTCAACTTAGTACGTGATAGTTTTTTGCATATCTATGTTGCTATAGATCAATGGCCCGTGCTACCGTTCCCTTGAATTTTAATGCATTCCTAGAGAAAGCTAAGTTGAAAGATGATGGTATAAACTACACGGACTAGGTCCATAACTTGAGGATTATCCTCATTGCTGCACAAAAGAATTATGCCCTGGAAGCACCGCTAGGTGCAAGACCTGCTGCAGGAGCAACTCCGGACGTTATGAACGTCTGGCAGAGCAAAGATGATGACTACTCGATAGTTCAGTGTGCCATGCTTTACGGCTTAGAATCGGCAGTTCAAAGGCGTTTTGAATGTCATGGAGCATATGAGATGTTCCAGGAGTTTAAGTTAGTATTTCAAGCAAATGCCCGAGTTGAGAGATATGAAGTCTCCAACAAGTTCTACAGCTGCAAAATGGAGGAGAATAGTTCTGTCAGTGAACACATACTTAGAATGTCTGGGTACCATAACCACTTGACTCAGCTGGGAGTTAATCTTCCTGATGATAGTGTCATCGACGGAGTTCTTCAATCACTGCCATCAAGCTATAAAGGCTTCGTGATGAACTATAATATGCAAGGGATGGAAAAGACAATTCCCGAGATCTTCGTGATGCTAAAGGCTGCGGAGGTAGAAATCAAGAAGGAGCATCAAGTGTTGATGGTTAGCAAGTCCACTAGTTTCAAGAAAAAAGGCAAAGGGGAGAAGAGGAACTTCATGAAGAACAACAAGCAAATTGCTGCTCAAGGGAAGAATCCCAAGTCTGGACCTAAGCCTGAAACTGAGTGCTTCTATTGCAAAGGGACTGGTCACTGGAAGCGGAACTGCCCCAAGTATTTGGCAGATAAGAAGGATGGCAAAGAGAAAGGTATATTTGATATACATGTTATCGATGTGTACCTTACTAATGCTTGTAGTAGCGACTGGGTATTTGATACTAGTTATGTTGCTCATATTTGCAACTCGAAACAGGGGCTACTGATTAAACGAAGATTGGCTAAGGACGAGGTGACGATGTGCGTGGGAAATGGTTCCAAAGTTGATGTGATCACCGTCGACACACTATGTCTACATTTATAGTCGGGCTTAGTTTTAAACCTGAATAATTGTTATTTTGGTGCCAGCGTTGAGCATGAACATTATATCTAGATCTTGTTTGATGTGAGACGGTTATTCATTTAAATTAGAGAATAATGGTTGTTCTATTTATATGGGTAATATATTTTATGGTCATGCACCCTTGATGAGTGGTCTATTTTTGTTGAATCTCGATTGTAGTGATACACATATTCATAATATTGAAGCCAAAAGATTCAAAGTTAATAATGATAGTGCAACTTATTTGTGGCACTACCGTTTAGGTCATATTGGCATAAAGCGCATGAAGAAACTCCATGCTGATGGACTTTTGGAATCACTTGATTATGAATCACTTGATGCTTGCGAACCATGCCTCATGGGAAAGATGACTAAGACTCCAGTCTCCAGAACAATGGAGCGAGCCACTGACTTATTGGAAATAATACATACTGATGTATGCGGTCCGATGAGTGTTGAGGCTCACGACGGGTATCGTTATTTTCTAACCTTCACAGATGATTTGAGTAGATATGGGTATATCTACTTAATGAAACATAAGTCTAAAACATTTGAAAAGTTCAAAGAATTTCAGAGTGAAGTGGAAAATCATCGTAACAAGAAAATAAAGTTTCTACGATCTGATCGTGGAGGTGAATATTTGAGTTATGAGTTTGGTCTTCATTTGAAACAATGCGGAATAGTTTCGCAACTCATGCCACCTGGAACACGACAGCGTGATGGTGTGTCTGAACGTCGTAACTGTACTTTATTAGATATGGTGCGATCTATGATGTCTCTTATCGATTTACCACTATCGTTTTAGGGTTGTGCTTTAGAGACGGCTGCATTCACGTTAAATAGGGCACCATCTAAATCTGTTGAGACGACACCATATGAAATTTGTTTGGCAAGAAACCTAAGCTATCGTTTCTTAAAGTTTGGGGTTGCGATGCTTATGTGAAAAAGCTTCAACCTGATAAGCTCGAACCCAAATCGGAGGAATGTGTCTTCATAGGATACCCAAAGGAGACTATTGGGTACACCTTCTATCATAGATCCGAAGGCAAGATATTCGTTGCTAAGAATGGATCCTTTCTAGAGAAGGAGTTTCTCTCAAAAGAAGTGAGTGGGAGGAAAGTAGAACTTGATGAGGTAATTGTAGCTTCTCCCGAATTGGAAAGTAGTTCATCACAGAAATCAGTTCCAGTGATTGCTACAGCAATTAGTGAAGAAGCTAATGATGAAGATCATGAAACTTTAGATCAAGTTACTACCAAACCTCGTAGGTCAACTAGAGTACAATCTGCACTAGAGTGGTACGATAATCCTGTTCTAGAAGTCATGTTACTAGACCATTATGAACCTACGAACTATGAGGAAGCGATGATGAGCCCAGATTCTGCGAAATGGCTTGAGGCCATGAAATCTGAGATGGGATCTATCGGTGTCAAAACTGGCGGATCTCAGGTAGGAGGTCCCGAACTGTGCGTCTAGGCGGATGGTAACAGGAGGCAGGGGACACGAAGTTTTACCCAGGTTCGGCCCCTCTTGATGGAGGTAAAACCCTACGTCCTGCTTGATTAATATTGATGATATGGGTAGTACAAGAGTAGATCTACCACGAGATCAGAGAGGCTAAACCCTAGAAGCTAGCCTATGGTATGATTGTATGTTATTGTTGTTCTACGGAATAAAACCCTCCGGTTTATATAGACACCGAAGAGGGCTAGGGTTACACAAGGTCGGTTACAAAGGAGGAGATATCCATATCCGTACTGCCTAGCTTGCCTTCCGCGCCAAAGAGAGTCCCATCCGGACACGAGACGAAGTCTTCAATCTTGTATCTTCATAGTCTAACAGTCCGGCCAAAGGATATAGTCCGGCTGTCCGGAGACCCCCTAATCCAGGACTCCCTCAGTAGCCACTAAACCAGGCTTCAATGACGATGAGTCCGGCGCGCAGTATTGTCTTCGGCATTGCAAGGGGGTTTCCTCCTCCGAATACACCACAGAAGAATTTGAATACAAGGATCGTGTCCGACCCTGCAAAATAAGCTCCACATACCACCGTAGAGAGAATAATATTTCCACAGATCTAATTCGCTGACCTTTCTTGGCAACACGACATTATGTCATGGCCCGGTGATTATTCGAACCATTTCCTTTGACTAGCCCCGCACATAACGCGAGGCAGTTTTTTGACACGTCTTGTCAAAGCAGAGATCATGTCCCCTTATCACGGGATTCTCATCAATACGGGTGTTGGTAACCCAACCGCGCCATCGATTATGGCGCTTGGGGGATAAGCGAGTTTTACCAGGCTAGTGGGGACGCATAGTTTCGTCCGCCCATATAAAGGCATAAGGATTCACCTTTTCATCCACGTCTTCTTCCTCCTTTGCTCATCCATTTTCGCACACTCGAGCTCTAGCGCCCAAGTCCGCACTTCCCCCCTCAACCTTCTCCAACCATGTCCAGAGTGGGAGGCAGGTGGATGGTCTCCTCCATCATGGAGGGAAACATCAAGAAGCTGAGGAGACCGGATACCTGCCCGACGACATCACGCACTGACTCCCAGATGAGGGGCAGCTCATCCCCACCCCGGGCCCCATGAGAGGGTAGTGTTCGTTACCCATTTCCTCCGCGGACTGGGATTACCTCTCCACCCATTCGTCCGGGGCTCATGTTCTACTATGGCCTGGATTTCCACGATCTGGCCCCGAACTTCATCCTCAACATCTCGGTGTTTATCGTCGTGTGCGAGGCCTTCCTCCGCATCAAGCCCCACTTCGGCTTATGGCCGAAGACCTTCAATGTCAAGCCGAAGGTAGTGGGCGGCCGCCAGGCGGAGTGCGGAGGCGCCATGGTGGGCAAGATGCCCAACGTTACATGGCTCGAGGGATCCTTCGTGGAGACCATAAAGGGGTGGCAATCGGGGTGGTTCTATATCACCGAGCCGCGTGACCCTGCATGGGCAGCGGCCCCCGAGTTCCGATCTGGCATCCCCACGTGGCTCACCTCCTGGAAAGAGAAGGGCCTGTCCTGGGGTAGTTCGGGAGAGCTGACCGGACTCCAAACATGTATTCAAAACATGGTGAACAAGAAGCTCAAACTCGTCAACATGGTCCAGGTCATGCTCTTCCGCTGGATCCTCCCGTGTCAACAACGGGCCTTCAACTTGTGGGAGTTCGACCCGGCCCAACACCAAATTCTGAACAGGCTCTTCGATACAACACAGGAGGATGCCTGGAAGGTGCTATTCAAGGGCGTCGAGGTTCCTCCTCCTACTACCGAGGATCACGTATTCTGCGCAAAGCGCCAAGCCAGCGTGGTAAGCTGTTTTACCTCTTACAAGATACTTGTTTTTCATAGTTTGACTCTATGCGGGATCTAAGCTCCCGTTCCTTTGACAGGACTGACAGGAAACGGCCGGACAGATCGACTGTCCGGCTCCCTTGCCAGAAGGCCAAGCAAACGCTCTCCTGATGGAGATGCTGACTCCGGCTCCTTACAAGGTTCCAGAGAAGACCAAGAAGGCCAAGGGAACCCGAAAGAGTTCCCGACGCCAGGTGTTGTCGGACTCATCGTCCGATGACTCTGCGGCACACTCCTCCCCCGAAGACGAGGAGGAAGAAGAAGATGCTCCCCCTTCAGTTGGGGGAGACAAGAAAAGGAAGGCCGCCCAACCGGGGGGGGGGGGGCGAAGGGTCCAAGAAGGGAAGGACTCTCCTTCCGGACAGCTCCACCGCCGCCGCCGAAGGCGAAGACGAGTGGTTGCCCAGGGCCAAGCCCCTGGGGAGGTCGTAAGTATTCAGATACTAGAGTAACTCATAGCATTCCTTTGTCGCACTGCTTTCCCTAACGCCGAGTATGATTCTGCAGGCCGCCACGAGCCCATATCGATGTATCGTCGGGCGGCTCCCTGGGCTCGTCGGATATGGATAACGACCCACTTCTGACCGCCACCTCCCCTTGCCCTGTGGACGACGCCGAGGTGTTGTCTCAAGAGGCGCCGGGTCGAGGGGAGACAGTCCCGGAGGCGCCTCAAGGCGACCTTCTGGACTCCAGGGGCCGAGGGGACAAGGCCCCTGAGGGCCCCGAGTTCGGCCCTCAGCCGAACACCGCGCCGGAACCTCCAGCGGTTCCGGACTCAGGCAGGCGGCCTCCTTCTAAGAGGGGCAAGACGCTTGTGTCAGTGACCTCTGCCCATCCAGAGGCACCGGAAAATCTGCTGGAAGCGCTTCACAACGCTTCCATCGACGAGGAGCACCGTACTATTAAGAGTGCGGTGGTCCAGAAGGTTCAGTCCGCCCAGAGCGGATTGACTGAAGCCTGTGCTAACATTCTAACAGGCTTTGAGGTAAGTGTTAAAATATAGGAAAAATATTACCACATAGACAGTAGCCCCTGATGCTCTGTTCGGTGTTCACAAAGAAAAGCCGAACAGAGGATCAAACAATATCGCAGGAGTCTAATATAAGTATGTCAATATGCGTATGCAGGCTTCACTGCTGGCATCTGCCGCACTGACTGTGGAGGTCGCCGCACTGAAGCAGGACCTTAAAGGGTCCCAGGACGAGCTCGGCCTTGCCAAGAGGCAGCTCGAGGAGAACTAAGGTAAGTAACACCCTGTATATAGATATGTATATATAAAAGAAGACGCGATTGCAATATGACAGGATCATATTATACTTGCCAGGGGCCACGACTAAGATGGCGTCCCTGAAGCAAGCGCTATCCGAGGGGGAAGACAAAGCGGCCAAGGAGCACGCCGAGCGGGAAAGGAAAGAGGCACGGGTGGGCGAGGTGCAGCAAGAGCTCCAGGCTCTCGTGACGAAGCACGAGGCGTTGGAGCTTGACTCGAAGACCCGAGAGTCTGAGCTTGCCGCGGCCCTCGAGAGCTCGAAGAGTGCCAAGGCCGAGGCCCAAAAGGCCCTCCAGGAGATTGATGCGATGAAGAAAACAGTGGAGGGTAAGGCATTCTATATGCAAAGCAAGCATGTGAAAGTAAATTACCTATTACTTACCCGGATCGGGAGCTCTCCAGGAGCATTCGCAGATTTGCCCCGCAGCGTGTCGGATGCCGCACAGTTTTACCAGGCCGAGGAGGGAAGCTCAATGGAGAAGCTGTTCTGGTCTCAGTATACTGGGACCGAACACCCGGTGCCTATGAGCGACCAGCTGAAGCAGCTAGTCGAGCTACACAAGGCGGCCGAACAGGCCATGAAGGGCTTTATAGTCCGGCTGTGGCCTGGCGGCGCCCTTCTGAACAGCTACTTCGGCCTGGTGAGGCGGCTAGTGGATGCCTGCCCATGGCTGGAAGTCGTCAAGCGGTCCATCTGTATTGAAGGTGCACGCCGGGATTTCGCCCGTGTGAAGGTGCAATGGGCCAAGCTAGACGCCGTGAAGCTGATCAAGAAGGACCACCGCAGGGCAAGGAGCATCGCACCCCCGAAATTTATTATGAGGGTGTCCTGAAGGGTGCCCGTCTTGTACCGGATGAATGTTCAAAGGATGTAATATTTGAGTAAACTTGCTCGTGTGATCCTGTATGATGAAAACTTATTTCATATGCGTTATGCAACGCTTGTTTGAATTTAAAATATTACCTTATGTTTGGCTGTTTATCCAATCTGAGAGATGGCTAGTCCTCAGCTTCTGCCCCCATGCCGCGAGTGCTGGGGTGTTCGGGATAAACCTGAGCACTCTTGTTCCCATGTTTGGGTCCTTCGAGGGAGGTGCTCAGCACAGCGAACAAGGCAACTGGACTAATAATGCTTTATCACTCTCACTTAGCCATAGAATTCTATAATTTTAAATTTCGGCGAGGCCCCTGGTATTTGGAAGGCCGAATTCGGGGCGCGATACACGCCTTTAAGCCGGACAGGACCGGCTCATCGCTCTAAGCGGCATAAGTCTTTAGGGACTCGAAACCTCGCCGAACAGTGACCAGTCTCTCGCCTTATCATGACAGTCAGTTTTAGCTTTCTCTACTGAGGTGCTTAGCCCAGCAGAACCAGGGCACAATTGCAGTAGTTCTCCTAGCGCTACCTTAGCCGATAGAGCGGAACGTAAGGTACCAAAACATAGGAGCCGGGCAAACCCAACATTTGACCAAAGACATGATTCAGAGCTGATGCATATAATGCTATAAGTTCAGGGTGCCGCACTTGTGAAAGTGTTCGGACTTCTCACACCGCATTGTGGGGTACTTAAGCCCCTGGTGTATTGGCCGTACCAAAGTGTACAGTTGCAAGGCGTCATTAAGGAACACATATAAAAAAGGAGAATGCAATAATAGTCTTAATGCTATGCATTGTTTATTCAAATAGATGTGTTAAAGCAGGATGATACAGATAGTGCGATAAGCAAAAAGTAGGACTATGTCCCCTCCCAAGGGCAAGCTGAGGAATAGTATTAAAGCAAATATTTCATTCGTTATCGTAATCCACCTGGTAGTTCCGTGGTGTGACGTAGCTTTTTTCCTCCTTGGTTGCTGCATCATGTGTTCGGCAATCATGCTGCCAGACAGGGTTTCCAGAGATTAAAGTCCTGAAAGAGAAAAATAACATAGCGGGAAGCCCCTAGTGAGGTTTAGGCCGCCTCTTAGGGCGCGCCGTAGTTGTGCCCCCCTCCCCAGCTGTGCCCATGGTATTTTTAATGCGTAATTATGTACGCGTGGTACGGATTTCGCCGCTTGGCTGGGACTGGGGTGGGGCCGCATTGCTACACGAGCTCAGATCATGCCAGGCGGTCTAGTTGTCGATTGCTCTGAGCGCGCTTGAAGGTGTCCGAGTCTTGAAACGCCGAACTGGTGGATTGCCTTGAGAGGCTGCTTTGCGCTTCTGCTGCGAGGGCCGCAGTGTGCTCCTCCGTATGGAGAGAGCGCTCTGTGTTTCCATTGACTGTGATGACCCCCCGGGGTCCTGGCATCTTGAGCTTGAGGTATGCATAATGCGGTACCGCATTGAATCTCGCAAATGCGGTTCGCCCGAGCAGTGCATGATAGCCACTGCGGAACGGGACTATATCGAAGATTAATTCTTCGCTTCGAAAGTTATCCGGGGACCCGAAGACCACTTCTAGTGTAATTGAGCCTATGCAATGGGCCTCTACACCTGGAATGACGCCTTTAAAGGTCGTTTTTGTGGGTTTGATCCTTGAGGGGTCTATACCCATTTTGCGCACTATGTCCTGGTAAAGTAGGTTCAGGTTGCTGCCGCCGTCCATAAGGACTCGAGTGAGGTGAAATCCGTCAATGATTGGGTCTAAGACCAGTGCGGCGAATCCACCGTGAGGATACTAGTGGGGTGGTCCCTGCGATCGAACGTGATCGAGAAGGAGGACCATGGGTCGAACTTTGGGGCGACTGGCTCCAACGCATATACGTCCCTGAGCGCACGCTTCCGCTCCCTCTTGGGGATGTGGGTTGCGTATATCATGTTCACCGTCCGCACTTGTGGGGGGGGGGCCTCTTCTGTCCTCCGGTGTTCGGCTGCCGGGGCTCCTCTTCGTCATTGTTGTGTGATTCTTTATCTTTATCTTCGGCAATTAACTTGCCGGCCTGCTTGAACACCCAGCATTCCCTGTTGGTATGGTTGGCTGGCTTGTCAGGGGTACCGTGTATTTGACACGAGCGATCGAGTATGCGGTCCAAACTGGATGGGCCCGGAGTGCTTCTTTTGAATGGCTTTTTCCGCTGACCGGGTTTAGAGCCCTTGAATCCGGTATTGACTACCGTATCCTCAGTATTATCGCTGTTAATGCGGCGCCTATGTTTGTTGCGACGTGACCTGCTATTGCCGTCCTTGGTATCCGAAGTACCATGGTTTTCCGATATGTTGTTACTGCGAGCCAGCCAGATGTCTTCTCCCGCACAAAAGCGGGTCATGAGTGTCGTGAGGGCTGCCATAGATTTCGGCTTTTCCTGTCCAAGGTGCTGGGCAAGCCACTCATCGCGGATGTTATGCTTGAAGGCTGCTAGGGCCTCTGCATCCGGCAGTCGACGATTTGATTTTTCTTTGTTAGGAACCGTGTCCAGAATTGTGTGGCCGATTCTTCTGGCTGCTGAATTATGTGGCTCAAGTCATCGGCGTCTGGTGGTCACACATAAGTGCCCTGAAAGTTTTCGAGGAATGCGGCTTCCAGATCTTCCCAACAGCTAATGGACTCTGCTGGCAAGCTGTTAAGCCGGTGCCGCGCTGGTCCTTTGAGCTTTAGTGGGAGGTATTTGATGGCGTGTAAGTCATTGCCGCGGGCCATGTGGATGTGGAGGAGGAAATCCTCGATCCATACCGCAGGATCTGTTGTGCCGTCGTATGATTCAATATTTACGGGTTTGAAACCCTCTGGGATTTGGTGATCCATTACTTCATCTATGAAGCATAGGGGGTGTGGGGTGCCTCTGTATTGGGCTATATCGTGACGCAGCTCGAATGGGTCTTGTCCGCTGTGTTCGGCCCGTCCGGATTGACTTTACTGTATCTGGCGTGACGTTTATCGTCTCGCATAGTGGCGTGCCCTCGTGATCTGTAGATTGATCTTGCATGTTTTGCTTTGTCCTCCAATACGTCTCGCAGGTCTAGCGTATTTCCCCATGCCTTTTTATTTGAATGGCGTCAGGGTGCGGGCTGAGCTTTTGGCTGGAATTCCTCTCTATCACAGCCACGAGGTGGCCGATCAGCCGCGTCATACGCTTCTTCCTCCAGTCGAGGTAGCAACCTGCATTTTGGGTAACTCTTGGAGGGGCGCTCGAGTTTATAATCCTCGGCCGCGAGGACTTCAGTCCATCTGTCAGCTAGCAGATCTTGATCAGCTTGAAGCTGCTACTGCTTTTTCTTAAGGCTATTTGTCGTGGCCATAAGCCGGCGCTTGAAGCGCTCTTGTTTGACGGGATCCTCTGGCACGGCGAATTCGTCATCACCGAGGCTTGCCTCGTCTTCGGAGGGGGGCATGTAATTATCATCCTCCGCTTCTCCATCTACCGCTCTCTCAAGAGGGCTGCCTCCTCCCTCCTCCTGCTCTAAATCTTGCTGGAGGGGATTGTTGTTATCTTCGGCACTATCCGGAGTGTTATTATCTAATGTACCGGTATCACCACTTTTGCTTTGGCGGGACTTAGAGCGGCACCACTGACGTCGGCGCTTGGGTTGCTTCTTGGAGGGGTCATCCTCCGCTGTCTCGTCGCCATTGCCTTCTTTGGGTGTGTCCACCATGTATATATCGTATGATGAGGTGGTTGTCCAGTGCCCTATGGGCAGTGGTTCATCTTCGTCTCCCGCATCGTTGTCCATGTCGTCGATGTCTTCGGAGTCGAAGTCGAGCATGTCAGTTAAGTCATCGACAGTGGCTACTAAGTGGGTGGCGGGTGGACCGCGAATTTCTTCATCGTCCACATCCCAGTCCTGCCGGACATAGTTCGGCCAGGATCCTCCTGACAAGGAGAGAGACCTTAATGAGTTCAGTATGTCGCCGAAGGGCGAGTGCTGAAAGATATCCCCGGAGGTAAACTCCATGATCGGCGCCCAATCGGATTCGATAGGAACGGGTGCAGGCGGTTCGGAGTCCGTGGCCGGAGAGAGATCCGACAGTTTGTCAACATGGCTCTTGTGCAGAGTAAGGTCGATGAGGGTAAGGCCTCCATGGCGGGGTCCATCCACCCGTCCATGGACGACGCAATTGGCTCCGAATTGAGGGTCGGAGCGGCTGCCGGTGCGATCTCCTGAACACTGTCGGATGGTAGAGCTAAATCGTACTCATCATGACCGCGTGACGCACAAGGCAGAGGCTCGAATCCGTCGAAGCTCAAGTCTCCGCGGATATCGGCCGTGTAATTCAAGCTTCCAAACATGACCTGATGGCCA
Organism: Triticum aestivum; assembly: GCF_018294505.1. NCBI lineage: Eukaryota > Viridiplantae > Streptophyta > Magnoliopsida > Poales > Poaceae > Triticum > Triticum aestivum. The sequence continues at coordinate 329,551,687 of NC_057812.1, forward strand.
GGGGCGTAGCTTTCAATCTGCTCCAGATGGCCAAGCGAATTGGCCCACTGTGCAAAGCCGCCGAATACAAAAATCTGTCCGCGGAAAAAAGTCTCATCCTGGACTGCATCGCTAATGATGATAGAAGGAGCCATCAAGCCTAACAGCGATGACACAGAGGAACTCTCAATGAAAGCACCAATGTCGATGTCAAAACCGGCGGATCTCGGGTAGGAGGTCCCGAACTGTGCGTCTAGGCGGATGGTAACAGGAGGCAGGGGACAAGAAGTTTTACCCCGGTTCGGGCCCTCTTGGTGGAGGTAAAACCCTACGTCCTGCTTGATTAATATTGATGATATGGGTAGTACAAGAGTAGATCTACCACGAGATCAGAGAGGCTAAACCCTAGAAGCTAGCCTATGGTATGATTGTATGTTATTGTTGTTCTACAGACTAAAACCCTCCGGTTTATATAGACACCGGAGAGGGCTAGGGTTACACAAGGTCGGTTACAAAGGAGGAGATATCCATATCCGTACTGCCTAGCTTGCCTTCCACGCCAAGGAGAGTCCCATCTGGACACGAGACAAAGTCTTCAATCTTGTATCTTCATAGTCTAACAGTCTGGCCAAAGGATATAGTCCGGCTGTCCGGAGAACCCCTAATCTAGGACTCCCTCAGGATCCATGTATGAGAACAAACTGTGGGCTACCGGAACCCCCCGGGAAAGTTAATGGGCCATAGTGGAGGAGAGCAGGTAGGCCATGGGAGGTGGCACATGCCCCCCTTTCCCAATCTAAATTGGAGAAGGGGAGGGGGCGCGACCTCCTTTCCTTCTCCTTCTCCCTCCTTTCCCCTTTCCCCCTCTCCGTTGGAAGGAAAGGAGGGGGCCGAATCCTACTAGGAACAGAGTCCTAGTGGGACTCCCCCTCATGGCGTGCCACCCCTGGCCGGCCACCTCCTCCCCCCTCCTTTATATACGGGTGCGGGGGGCACCCCAAAGACACACCAAGATTTCTCTTAGCCGTATGCGGTGCCCCCTCCACAGTATACTCCTCCGGGCATAGATTTGTAGTACTTAGGCGAAGCCCTGCGCGGATCACATCACCATCACCACACCATTGTGTTGTCGGAACTCTCCCTCAACCCTCTACTGGATCAAGAGCTTGAGGGACATCATCAAGATGAACGTGTGCTGAACACGGAGGTGTCGTACGTTCGGTGCTTCGATCAGTTGGATCGCGAAGACGTTCGACTACATCAACCAAGTTAACCTAACGCTCCCGCTTTCGGTCTACGAGGGTACGTGGACACACTCTGCCTGTCTCATTGCTATGCATCGCCTAGATAGATCTTGCGTGTGATAACCCGCAAGTATAGGGGATCGCAATAGTTTTCGAGGGTAGAGTATTCAAATCAAATTTATAGATTCGACACAAGGGGAGCAAAATAATATTTGAAGGTATTAGTAGCTGAGTTGTCAATTCAACCACACATGGAGACTAATTATCTGCAGCAGCGTGATCAGTAGCAAAGTAGTATGATAGTTTTGATAATAGTAGTAGTAGCAATAGTAATGGTAACAGTGATAGCAGTATTTTGTAGCAAGTGTAACAGTGATGATGGTAGTAGTAACTTAGCAAGAACAATATAAGATAAATTCTTAGGCATTGGATCGGTGACTTGTTGGATGATATTCCTCATGAGACAGTTATAACCTAGGGCTATACGGCACTAGCTCCAGTTCATCAATATAATGTAGGTATGTATTCTGTAAATAGTCATACATGCTTATGAAAAGAACTTGCATGACATCTTTTGTCCTACCCTCCCATGGCAACGGGGTCCATATTGGAAACTAAGGGATATTAAGGCCTCCTTTTAATAGAGAACCGGAACAAAGCATTACCACACGATGAATACATGAACTCCTCAAACTAAGGTCATCACGGGGAGTGGTCCGGACTATTGTCACTCCGGGGTTGCCGGATCATAACACGTAGTAGGTGAATATAACTTGCAAGATCGGATGTAGAACATGGATATAATGGTGATAAAATAAACGGTTCAGATCTGAAATCATGGCACTCGGGCCCAAAGTGACAAGTATTAAGCATGGCAAAGTCATAGCAACATCAATCTTAGAACATAGTGGATACTAGGTATCAAGTCCTAACGAAATTAACTCGATTACATGATGAATCTCATCCAACTCCTCACCGACCAGCGAGCCTACGAAGGAATTACCCACTCCCGGTGGGTGATACGTCTCCAGCATATGTAATTTATGAAGTATTCATGCCAATATATTATCATTCTTGAATGTTTTACAATCATTTTATAGCAACTTTATATCATTTTTGGGACTAACCTATTGACCAGTGCCCAGTGCCAGTTGCTGTTTTTTGCTTATTTTTTACATCGCAGAAAATCAATGTCTGAAGTTATCAATTTTTCCTTTAAGGATCTTATGATCTTTTAAGGTGTAGAAGTCCAAATACTGCGTGGGTAGGATAGGGTCAAAGGGCAAAGGTGCAACACCCAGCCCTTGTGCTAAACACGTGGCATAAATTCCACCATAGAACCAGCCACTGTTAGCGTTATGCTGAAGGATAAAGGAAATATGCCCTAGAGGCAACAATAAAGTTATTATTTATTTCCTTATATCATGATAAATGTTTATTATTCATGCTAGAATTGTATTAACTGGAAACATGATACATGTGTGAATACATAGACAAACAGAGTGTCACTAGTATGCCTCTACTTGACTAGCTCGTTGATCAAAGATGGTTATGTTTCCTAGCCATAGACATGAGTTTTCATTTGATTAACGGGATCACATCATTAGGAGAATGATGTGATTGACTTGACCCATTCTTTTAGCTTAGCACTTGATCGTTTAGTATGTTGCTATTGCTTTCTTCATGACTTATACACGTTCCTATGACTATGAGATTATGCAACTCCCGTTTACCAGAGGAACACTTTGTGTGCTACCAAATGTCACAACGTAACTGGGTGATTATAAAGGTGCTCTACAGGTGTCTCCGAAGGTACTTGTTGAGTTGGCGTATTTCGAGATTAGGATTTGTCACTCCGACTGTCGGAGAGGTATCTCTGGGCCCACTCGGTAATGCACATCACTATTATCCTTGCAAGCATTGTAACTAATGAGTTAGTTGCGGGATGATGTATTACGGAACGAGTAAAGAGACTTGCAAGTAACAAGATTGAACCAGGTATTGAGATACCAATGATCGAATCTCGAGCAAGTAACATACCGATGACAAAGGGAACAACGTATGTTGTTATGCGGTTTGACTGATAAAGATCTTCGTAGAATATGTGGGAGCCAATATGAACATCCAGGTTCCGCTATTGGTTATTGTTCGGAGACGTGTCTCGGTCATGTCTACATAGTTCTCGAACCCGTAGGGTCCGCACGCTTAAAGTTCGGTGACGATCGATATTATGAGCTTTTTGTATTTTGATGTACCGAAGGTAGTTCGGAGTCCCGGATATGATCACGGACATGACGAGGAGCCTCGAAATGGTCGAGACATAAAGATCGATATATTGGACGACTATGTTCGGACACTGGAATGGTTCCGGAAGGTTTCAGACATATACCGGAGTACCGGGGGTTACCGGAACCCCCCCGGGGCTTAATGGGCCTACATGGGCCTTAGTGGAAATAGAGGGCAGCAAGGGGAGTGTGGGGCGCGCCCCCCAAGGCCCAAACGAAATTGGTTTAGGGCAAGGGGGGCCGGCCCCCTCTTTCCTTCTCCTCCTCCCCCTTTCCTTCCCTCTCCTACTCCTACTAGGAAAAGGAGGAGTCCTACTCCTAGTGGGAGTAGGACTCCCCCTTGGCGCGCCTCTCCCTGGCCGGCCGCCTCCTCCCCCTTGCTCCTTTATATACGGGGGCAGGGAGGCACCCCATAGGCACAACAATTGATCATTGATCTCGTAGCCGTGTGCAGTGCCCCCTCCACCATAATCCACCTCGATTATATCATAGCGGTGCTTAGGCGAAGTCCTGCGTTGGTAGCATCATCATCACCGTCACCACACTGTCGTGTTGACGAAACTCTCTTGTGAAGCTTTGCTGGATTGGAGCTCGCGAGACGTCATCGAGTTGAACGTGTGCAGAACTCGGAGGTACCGTGCGTTCGGCACTTGGATCGGTCGGATCGTGAAGACATACGACTACATCAACCGCGTCATGCTAACGCTTCCGCATTCAGTCTACGAGGGTACGTAGACACACTCTCCCATCTCGTTTCTATGAATCACCATGATCCTGTGTGTGCGTAGGATTTTTTTTGAAATTACTATGTTCCCCAACAGTAGCATCTGAGCCAGGTTATTGCGTAGATGTTATATGCACGAGTAGAAAACAAGTGAGTTGTCGGCGATACAAGTCATACTGCTTACCAGCATGTCAAACTTTGGTTCGGCGGTATTGTTGGATGAAGCGGCTCGGACCGACATTATGCGTATGCTTACGCGAGACCGGTTCTACCGACGTGCTTTGCACACAGGTGGCTGGTGGGTGTCAGTTTCTCCAACTTTAGTTGAACCGAGTGTGGCTATGCCCGGTCTCGCGTAGGTATGAACACTAACTTGACGAACTATCGTTGTGGTTTTGATGCGTAGGTATGAGCGGTTCTTGCTCAGCCCGTAGCAGCCACGTAAAAACTTGCAACAACAAAGTAGAGGACATCTAACTTGTTTTTGCAGGGCATGTTGTGATGTGATATGGTCAAGACATGATGTCATATATATTGTATGAGATGATCATGTTTTGTAACAGAGTTATCGGCAACTGGCAGGAGCCATATGGTTGTCGCTTTATTGTCTGCAAAGCAATCGCCCTGTAATTGCTTTACTTTATCACTAAGCGGCAGCGATAGTCGTAGAAGCAATAGTTGGCGAGACGACAACGATGCTACGATGGAGATCAAGGTGTCGCTTCGGTGACGATGGTGATCATGACGGTGCTTTGGATATGGAGATCACAAGCACAAGATGATGATGGCCATATCTTATCACTTATATTGATTGCATGTCATGTTTATCCTTTATGCATCTTATTCTGCTTTGTTTGACGGTAGCATTATAAGATGATCTCTCACTAAAGTTCAAGGTAAAAGTGTTCTCCCTAAGTATGCACTGTTGCCAAAGTTCGTCGTGCCGAGACACCACGTGATGATGGGGTGTGATAAGCTCAATGTTCATCTACAACAGGTGTAAGACAGTTTTACACACGCAGAATACTCAGGTTAAACTTACCGAGCCTAGCATATGCAGATATGGCCTCGGAACACTAAGACCGAAAGGTCGAGCATGAATCATATAGTAGATATGATCAACATAGTGATGTTCACCATTGAAAACTACTCCATTTCACGTGATGATTGATAACCCACAAGTATAGGGGATCGCAACAGTTTTCGAGGGTAGAGTATTCAACCCAAATTTATTGATTCGACACAAGGGGAGCCAAAGAATATTCTCAAGTATTGGCAGCTGAGTTGTCAATTCAACCACACCTGGAAACTTAATATCTGCAGCAAAGTGTTTAGTAGCAAAGTAATATGATAGTAGTGGTAATGGTAGCAAAAGGTAATGATAGAAAAAGTAAAGTTTTTTGTATTTTGTAGTGATTATAGAAATAGCAATGGAAAAGTAAATAAGGGAAGAATAATATATGGAAAGCTCATAGGCAATGGATTGGTGATAGAGAATTATACCGGATGCGGTTCATCATGTAATAGTCATAACCTAGGGTGACACAGAACTAGCTCCAATTCATCAATGTAATGTAGGCATGTATTCCAAATATATCCATATGTGCTTATGGAAAATAACTTCCATGACATCTTTTGTCCTACCCTCCCGTGGCAGCGGGGTCCTAGCGGAAACTAAGGGATATTAGGGCCTCCTTTTAATAGAGTACCGGACCAAAGCATTAACACATAGTGAATACATGAACTCCTCAAACTACGGTCATCACCGGTAAGTATCCCGATTATTTTCACTTCGGGGTTAACGGATCATAACACATAATAGGTGACTATAGAGTTGCAAGATAGGATCAAGAACTCTCATATATTGATGAAAACATAATAGGTTCAGATCTGAAATCATGGCACTCGGGCCCTAGTGACAAGCATTAAGCATAGCAAAGTCATAGCAACATCAATCTCAGAACATAGTGGATACTAGTGATCAAACCCTAACAAAACTAACTCGATTACATGATAAATCTCATCCAACCCATCACCGTCCAGCAAGCCTACGATGGAATTACTCATGCACGGCAGTGAGCATCATGAAATTGGTGATGGAGGATGGCTGATGATGATGATGGCGACAGATTCCCCTCTCCAGAGCCCCGAACGGACTCCAGATCAGCCCTCCCGAGAGGTTTTAGGGCTTTGCGGCGGCTTCGTATCGTAAAATGCGATGAATCTTTCTTCCTTATTTTTTCTCTCCAAAACCAAATATATAGAGTTGGAGTTGAGGTCGGAGGAGCTCCAGGGGGCCCACGAGGTAGGGGGCGCGTCCTAGGGGGGCAGGCGCGGCCCCCACCCTCGTGGCTATGGTGTGGACCCCCTAGTCTTCATCTTTTGCAAGGATTTTTTATTATTTCCAAAAAGATGTTTCATGAAGTTTCAGGTCATTCCAAGAACTTTTGTTTCTGCACATAAATAACACCATGGCAATTTTGCTGAAAACAACGTCAGTTCGGGTTAGTTCCATTCAAATCAAGCAAGTTAGAGTCCCAAACATTGGCAAAAGTGTTTGGAAAAGTAGATATGACAGAGACGTATCAACTCCCCCAAGCTTAAACCTTTGCTTGTCCTCAAGCAATTCAGTTGACAAACTGAAAGTGATAAAGAAAAACTTTTACAAACTCTGTTTGCTCTTGTTGTTGTAAATATGTAAAGCCAGCATTCAAGTTTTCAGCAAAGATTATGAACTAACCATATTCACAATAACGCATAGGTCTTATGTTTACTCATATCAATGGCATAATCAACTAGCAAGCAATAATAATAAATCTTGGATGACAACACTTTCTCAAAACAATCATAATATGATATAACAAGATGGTATCTCGCTAGCCCTTTCTGAGACCGCAAAACATAAATGTAGGACACCTTTAAAGATCAAGGACTGACTATACATTGTAATTCACGGTAAAAGAGATCCAGTCAAGTCATACTCAATTTAAACTAACAGTAATGAATGCAAATGACAGTGGTGCTCTCCAACTGGTGCTTTTTAATAAGAGGATGATGACTCAACATAAAAGTAAATAGATAGGCCCTTCGCAGAGGGAAGCATGGATTTGTAGAGGTGCCAGAGCTCAGTTTTGAAATAGAGGTGAATAATATTTAGAGCGGTATGCTTTCATTGTCAACATAACAACCAAGAGATGGCGATATCTTCCATGCTACACACGTTATAGGCGGTTCCCAAATAGAATGGTAAAGTTTATACCCCCCCTTCACCAACAAGCATCAATCCATGGCTTGCTCGAAACAACGAGTGCCTCCAACTAACAAGAGTCCCAGGGGGAGTTTTGTTTGCAATTATTTTGATTTGATTTGCATAAAGCATGGGATAGGGCATCCCGGTGACCAGCCACTTTCTCGTGAGTGAGGAGCGGAGTCCACTCCTCTTGATAATAACCCGCCTAACATGGAAGATATAGAAAACCCTAGTTGATAAATGAGCTATTCGGGTATACAAAACAGAATACTTATTTGAAGGTTTAGAGTTTGGCACATACAAATTTACTTGGAACGACAGGTATATCCAGTATATAGGTAGGTATGGTGGACTCATATGGAACAACTTTGGGGTTTATGGAGTTGAATGCACAAGCAGTATTCCCGCTTAGTACAGGTGAGGGCTAGCAAAAGACTGGGAAGCGTCCAGCTAGAGAGCGACAACAGTCATGAACATGCATTAAAGTTAATCAACAACGAACGCAAGCATGAGTAGGGTATAATCCACCATGAACATAAATATCGTGAAGGCTATGTTGATTTTGTTTCAACTACATGCGTGAACATGTGCCAAGTTAAGTCACTTAAATCATTCAGAGGAGGATACCACCCTATCATAGCACATCACAACCATTTTAATAGCATGTTGGCACGCAAGGTAAACCATTATAAGCTCCTAGCTAATCAAGCATGGCACAAGAAACTATGATCTCTAGTTGTCATTGCGAACATGTTTATTCATAATAGGTTGAATCAGGAACGATGAACTAATCATATTTAGAAAAACAAGAGAGGTCGAGTTCAAACTAGCTTTCTCATCTCAATCAGTCCATCATATAATCATCATTATTGCCTTTCACTTGCATGACCGAATGATGTGGATAATAGTAAGAGTGCACGTGCATTGGACTAAGCTGGAATCTGCAAGCATTCAATAAACAGGAGAAGACAAGGCAATATGGGCTCTTTTGTCAGATCAACAATAATGCATATAAGAGCCACTTCAACAATTTAATTATGGTCTTCTCCTATCAACCCCCAAAGAAAAGAAAGAAATAAAACTATTTACACGGGAGAGCTCCCAACAAGCAAAAGAAGAACATGAAATCTTTTTGGGTTTTCTTTTTAATTACTACTACAAGCATGGAAAATAAACTAATTAAAAGCTACAACTAATTTTTTGGTTTTTCTTAAGGTTTATTAAACACACAAGAAGAAAGCATAAAAGGGAAATAAACTAGCATGGATGATATAATGAAAAAGTATGAGCACCGACATCTAGCAATGAGTGTGTGAACATGAATATAATGTCGGTGAGAAATACGTACTCCCCCAAGCTTAGGCTTTTGGCCTAAGTTGGTCTATGGCCACGGCTGGCCTGGCGGATATTCGTAGTAATAGTTGGGGTCGTACTGAGATGAAGAAGACTCTGATTGCCACTGGTTGGCAATCATCTCCGGAACCCAATGGAAATTAGACTGTCGTGGAGGATCAACTTGTGGTTCCGACTCTGGCTCTGTGGCAGATGTAGGGTTCGGTAGGCGTGAATAGCCTCTAACGGAACAAGGTACTGGCCTGAAGATAAATCAAACAAGGAAGGAGCAGGCAGGGTAATAGTCTCAGGATGATGTTTATGAAAGAACAATTTGTATTTAAGCTCCCCTTCCCTATTCTTAACAATAAAGTCGTGTGCCACCATACTCTTATAATCTAAATAAACACGGGGCAACAATTTTTCTTCCTTCTCATAATGCCTAATAGGTATGTTAAAATGTGCAGCTAGACGTGAAGCATAGATGCCTCCAAAGATGGGGCCCTTTGTACGGTTCAGACTTAACCGTTTAGCAATAATACCGCCCATACTAACAGAGTTATCACTGAATAAACCGTGGAACAAACTAATAATATCAGGAACACTAAGGTTTCCACAGTTTCCATGACCAATTAAGCAACGACTAGCAAATATTGCAAAGTAGCGTAAAGCATGAAAATGTATGCTAGTGATTCATGCATCGGAAACCTTCCTCGTTTCCCCTAGAGTGATGGTATCAATAAACCCATCCACATCGCCGCGATGTGGTTCCTCTGTCATGCCCTCGAAAGGGACCAAACAAACCCGACAAAAATCATGAAGTGACATCTCCTTATGCTCATCATATAAATAAAACTCCACCATAGGTGGTGAGCTCCTAGAATGGAAATGAAAGTTTTGCACAAAGATATTTATGAGGAAGAGATACTGTTCGCATTGGTCGTGGAGGAAGGCGGTGAGGCCTGCATTCTCAGCCAATTCATAAAAATCATCATAAATCCCGGCTGCTCTCAAGAAATCATCGAAAGGCCATTCACACAGCCGAATCTCCGCGGTGCGAGGCAGATTATACTTGGGCTTCTCTGCTTTTTCATTTTGCTTTTCCTTCGAGCTTCGGCTCGATGAGCCCCTCAAAAATCTCTTCATTATATTCTGAAAAATTCTGAAATTTTTAGTAACTTCAAAATAAAAGTGAACCAAACACAATAAAATTGATAGCAACTACTCCTACAAGTGCCTAGAGCCTATATCATGCAGCAAAACTACTTTTGACCACATAAATTTGACATGCAAGCTCAAGAATAGGGTCACCTAAGCAGCAAAAATTTCTAATGAATAAAGCACTAGAACAAAAACTAATTGGACCAATGGAGGAGTCACATACCAAGGAACAATCTCCCCAAGCAGTTTTGTGAGAGGTGCTTTGAGCAAGGAGATCGAAAATGGCAGCAAAATGAGCTTGGACTCGGGTTTGAGCTGGATATTCGTGTTTGTGGGAGGAAGAAGGAGTGTGTGGGTGCAGGAATAAGTGGAGGAGGGCCATCGTGGGCCCACGAGGCAGGGGGTGCGCCTAGGGGGTAGGGCGCGCCCTCCACCCTCGTGGCTAGGTGGATGCCCCCTGCTGTGTTCTCAGTGCCAAATATTCTCAAATATTCTAGAAAAATCATATTTAAATTTCAGGGCATTTGGAGAACTTTTATTTTCGGGGTATTTTTATATTGCATGGATAAATCAGATAACAGACGGAAAATACTTATTTTTATTTTATTTAATATAAATAGCAGAAAGTAAAAGGCGGGTACAAAGAGTTGTGCCTTCTAGTTTCATCCATCTCATGATCATCAAAAGGAATCCACTAACAAGGTTGATCTAGTCTTGTTAACGAACTCATTCCGAATAACATGGAACCGAAGAAATTTCGAATAACATTATGTTACCTCAACGGGGATATGCACATCCCCAATAACAAGAATATCATATTTCTTCTTGATAGTAGGGAGAGGAAATTCAAAACCTCCAAATATAATCGATGGAATTTTTCCAATAGAGTTGATACTATGAACTTGAGGTTGTTTCCTCGAAAAGTGTACCGTATGCTCATTACTATTGACATGAAAAGTGACATTGCCTTTAGTACAATCAATAACAGCCCGTGCAGTATTCAAAAAGGGTCTTCCAAGAATAATAGACATACTATCGTCCTCGGGAATATCAAGAATAACAAAGTCCGTTAAAATAGTAACGTTTGCAACTACAACAGGCACATCCTCACAAATGCGACGGGTATAGCAGTTGATTTATCAGCCATTTGCAAAGATATTTCAGTAGGTGTCCTATTCAAATCAAGTCTACGATATAAAGAGAGAGGCATAACACTAACACCGGCTCCAAGATCACATAAAGCAGTTTTAACATAATTTCTTTTAATGGAGGATGGTATAGTGGGCACTCCTGGATCTCCAAGTTTCTTTGGTATTCCACCCTTAAAAGTATCTTTATTTTATTTCAGCTTCCGGTATCTTTTATTTGTAACAATATCTTTCATGTACTTAGCATAAGGATTCATTTTAAGCATATCAGTTAATCGCATACGCAAAAAGATAGGTCTAATAATTTCAGCAAAGTGCTCAAAATCCTCATCATCCTTTTTCTTGGATGGTTTGGGAGGAAAAGGCATGGGTTTCTGAACCCAAGGCTCTCTTTCCTTACCATGTTTCCTAGCAACAAAGTCTTTCTTATCATAATGTTGATTCTTTGGTTGTGGGTTATCAAGATCAACAACAGGTTCAATTTCTATATCATTATCATTGCTAGGTTGAGCATCAACATGAGCATTATCATTAGCATTATCACTGGTTTCAGGTTAATTACCAGATTGTGTTTCAGCATGAAAAATAGAAATATCATTTGGACTCTCAGGTGTTTCAGTAATAGGTTCACTAGAAGCATACAAAGTCCTATCATTTTTCTTTTTCTTCCTTTTAGAAGGACTAGGTGCATCTATATTATTTCTCTGAGAATCTTGCTCAATTCTCTTAGGGTGGCCTTCAGGATACAAAGGTTCCTGAGTCATTCTACCACCTCTAGTCATAACTCTAACAGCATAATCATTATTCTTACTATTCAATTCATTGCGCAAATCATTTTGAGCTTTAAGTACTTGTTCTACTTGAGTGGTAACCATAGAAGCATGTTTACTAATAAGTTTAAGTTCACCCTTGACATTAGCCATATAATCACCCAAGTGTTCAAGCATGTTTGAATTGTATTTCAATTGTCTACCAAAATAAGCATTGAAGTCTTCTTGCTTAACCATAAATTTATCAAACTCATCTAAGCATGGGCTAGCAAACTTAGTAAATGGGATTTCAACTTTATCATATCTATAGAGATAATTTACCTATACTACCTGTGTCGGGTTATCAAGACCATGATTTTCTTCAATAGGTAATGGATTAAGATCATATGTTTCTTCAACAGGCGGTAAATTAAGGCTGTGTATTTCTTCAATAGGAGGTAAATTCTTAACATCTTCAGCTTTAATACCTTTTTCTTTCATAGATTTCTTTGCCTATTGCATATCTTCAGGACTGAGAAATAGAACACCTCTTTTCTTCGGAGTTAGTTTAGGAATAGGCTCAGGAAGTGCCCAATTATTTTCATTTGTCAACATATTATTCAATAGAATTTCAGCTTCATCTGGTGTTCTTTCCCTGAAAACAGAACCAACACAACTATCCAGGTAATCTCTGGAAGCATCGGTTAGTCCATTATAAAAGATATCAAGTATTTCATTTTTCTTAAGAGGATGATCAGGCAAAGCATTAAGTAATTGGAGAAGCCTCCCCCAAGCTTGTGGGAGACTCTCTTCTTCAATTTGCACAAAATTATATATATCCCTCAAAGAAGCTTGTTTCTTATGAGCAGGGAAATATTTAGTAGAGAAGTAATAAATCATATCCTGGGGACTACGCACACAACCAGGATCCAGAGAATTAAACCATATATTAGCATCACCCTTTAATGAGAATGGAAATATTTTAAGGATATAAAAGTAGCAAGTTCTCTCATCATTAGTTAACAGGGTGGCTATATCATTTAATTTAGTAAGATGTGCGACAATAGTTTCAGATTCATAGCCATGAAAAGGATCAGATTCAACCAAAGTAATTATATCAGGATCAACAGAGAATTCATAATCCTTATCAGTAACATAGATAGGTGAAGTAGCAAAAGCAGGGTCAGTTTTCATTCTAGCATTAAGAGATTGCTACTTCCATTTAGCTAATAACCTCTTGAGCTCGTATCTATCTTTGCAAGCTAAAATAGCTAAAGCAGCTTCTTTTTCAAAAACATAACCCTCGGGAATAACATGTGATTCATATTTATTAGAGGGAGAGTCTTCATCATCACTTTCATCAATATTATCAGATTCTATTTTCATTCTCTCTAACCCTAGCAAGTTGTTCATCAAGAAATTCACCAAGTGGCATAGTAGTATCAAGCATAGAAGTAGTTTCATCATAAGTATCATGCATAGTAGAAGTGGCATCATCAATAACATGCGACATATCAGAACGAATAGGAGAAGCAGGTTTAGGTGTTGCAAGCTTACTCAAAACAGAAGGTGAATCAAGTGCAGAGCTAGATGGTAGTTCCTTACCTCCCCTCGTAGTTGAGGGATAAATCTTGGTTTTTGGATCTCTCAAGTTCTTCATAATGATAAGCAGATATAAATCCCAAGTGACTAAAAGAATAGAGCTATGCTCCCCGGCAACGGTGCCAGAAAATAGTCTTGATAACCCACAAGTATAGGGGATCGCAATAGTTTTCAAGGGTAGTGTAACACCCACGATGCGGATATATCTCCCACGTGTCGGAGCAGGACTTAGAGGCATAACCGCATAGTAGGCATGTCGCAAGAGGGGTAATTTTTACACATCCCATGTACTGAATAAGAGAGGGATAAAGAGTTGGCTTACAATCGCCACTTCACACGATACATAAATATAGAATTACATCATCCAGAATACAATCAAGGTCCGACTACGGAACCAAATAAAGAAAGACAACCCCGAATGCTAGATCCCCGATCGCACCAACATGGCTCCTCTATTGATCGAAAGGAAACAAAACAACACAATGAACACGATCTTCATTGACCTCCCACTTGAGCTCAGCCGCGTCATCTGCACTGGTATCAACGGCACCTGCAACTGGTTTTGGAAGTAAACTATGAGCCACGGGGACTCAGCAATCTCACACCCTCGCGATCAAGACTATTTAAGCTTATGGGTAGGAAAAGGTAGTGAGGTGGAGCTGCAGCACTAAGCATATATGGTGGCTAACTTACACAAATGAGAGCGAGAAGAGAAGCAAAGCACGGTCGTGAACGAGAAGTGATCAAGAAGTGATCTTGGAACTACTTACGCACAAACATAACTCCAAAACCGTGTTCACTTCCCGGACTCCGCCAGAAAGAGACCATTACAGCTACACACGTGTTTGATGCATTTTAATTAAGTTAAGTGTCAAGTTCTCTACAACCGGACATTAACAAATTCCCATCTGCCCATAACCGCGGGCACGGCTTTAGAAAGTTCAAGACCCTATAGGGGTTTCCCAACTTAGCCCATCACAACCTCTCATGGTCAGCGAAGGATATTCCTTCTCCCAGGAAGACCCGATCAGACTCGGAATCCCGGTTACAAGACATTTCGACAATGGTAAAACAAGACCAGAAAAGCCGCCCGATGTGCCGACAAATCCCGATAGGAGTCGCACGTACCTCGTTCTCAGGGCACACCGGATAGGTCAAGCTACGAGTGAAACCAACCCTCGAGTTGCCCCGAGGTGGCCCCGCAGGCTGCCCGGTTTGGACCAACACTTAGAGAAGCACTGCCCGGAGGGGGGGGGGGGTTAAAATAAGGATGACCCTTGAGTCTGCAGAACCCAAGGGAAGGTGATAGGTTGTTAGTGCAAATGTAAAACCAAGGTTGGGCCTTGCTGGAGGAGTTTTATTCAAAGTGAACTGTCAAGGGGTTCCCGTAACACCCAACCGCGTAAGGAACCCAAAATCAAGGAACATAACACTGGTATGACGGAAACTAGGGCGGCAAGAGTGGAACAAAACCCCAGGCATAAGGCCGAGCCTTCCACCCTTTACCAATTATATAGGTGCATTAAAGTAAACAATATATATAGTGATATCCCAACAATATCCATGTTCCAACATGGAACAAGCTCCATCTTCACCTGCAACTAGCAACACTATAAGCGGGGCTAAGCAAAGCGGTAACATAGACAAACAACGGTTTGCTAGGAAAGGTGGGTTAGAGGCTTGACATGGCAATATGGGAGGCATGATATAGCAAGTGGTAGGTAACGTGGCATAGCAATAGAGCGAGCAACTAGCAAGCAAAGATAGAAGTGATTTCGAGGGTATGGTCATCTTGCCTGAGAAGTTCTCCGAGTTGACGAAAGCTTGATCCTCGTAAGCGTACTCAACGGGTTCCTCGATCACGAACTCGTCTCTCGGCTCTACCCAAGGCAAGAACACAAGCAAAGGAAACCACAATCAACCACGGTGCAATGTGCAAGCAACATGATGCAAAACATGGCATGACATGCGGGATGTGATATGCAATGCATATGCGTGCTCTGGAAGGAAAAGATTGATCAAGGCATCAACTTGGCAAACCAAGTGCGCCGCTGGAAATATGAGTTGATTTCGGTCGAAATCGATATAAAGATCACCGGAATTGGATGCACGGTTTGCAAATGGCACGCAAAACAAGAGTGGCACGATTCTGCGATTAACAGCACGATGCCATCTAGAGTGCAAGAAGAAACTAAGCTACTGCACTCCAACATAGCAACAAAGCACATAGCAGTGATCTACTCAAGATGCTTGACAAAATATGGAAACTGAGCTACGGCTAAATCACACAATAGCAGGTTCAAACAAGCATGGAAAAAGTGCAAAAGATATCAGCATCACATACTTAGTGAAAATACTAACATGCCAGGAATTAACATCAGGAAGCAATGTTTAGATCAAGATAACAACATGCTACAAGAACATATCATAGCAAACAAAGGCATGGCATGAATCTACTCAAATTATATAACAAAAGTCCCTTACTAACCATAAGCCAAAAAGGATCATAAGATATGATGGAACCCATGTAAACATAGCAAGTTTCGTTAACAGATTCAGACTTAGCAGAAAACCGGACATGGCATCAACAGAATTACGAAGACATCTTTGCGAGCTCGATACACTCATCACAAGGCATTGCATGACAATATAAGCATACTACCAGCAAGAAGACATGATCATGAAGCCAAACAAAGCAAGAACAAGTTAGTAACATGCATGGATCAACTACAACAACCTTGGAAAAATTGATTAACATGTAAACAATCTGCTAGGAACATTTTATAGCAAAAGTAGAGCAAGATTGAGTCATGCTAGGTTACTCCATAAATGCAAACAGGGGCATGGGTAGATAGAGCACAACCATATGTCAAAATCATCCTTACTGAACATACTCAAAAGAAGCATGGATCTCTCTATAGCAACATGAATACATGGCCTAAAAATAACAGCAGACAAAGACTTAGTGAAATTCTAAGTCCCTGAAATCAGCGACATCACGAGAGCTACTTTGCATGCTTGTGCTAGTCACCACATTCATCACAAAAATACATGTCATACACCCCTGTAAAGATGGCATGGCATAGCCCAAAACACAGGTAGAGCTCATGCCCATATGCAGCACACACTAATCATGGCAAAGATGACAAATGCTCATAATCTGATAAGAATCAACACCTAACATTTTATAGCACTCTTGCAGTCATTTGGGCATCAAGATGGACTCAAACAAGCATGGTGCAATGGAACAAAATGAAGAGCACAACCTGATGAATATTTGGATATATCATGCGCAAGAAACGGAGCAGTATGCAAGAAGTTATGGCATGTTGAACAGGGCCTGAAAATACTGCAGATCTGGGGACTTAGAGAAAATCAACCTCCGGAAAAGTCAACTGGACGAGGTAGTGCGGGACGATGAGATTCGAGATGCAGCGGGGTTGTTTAGTTCGTTGAAGTGGTGGATCTGGTCCCGATCCGCGGGTCGCCGGAGACGTCGCCGGAGCGCGGGGAGCTCGCCGGAGGGGTCGGGGAAGGCCGGAATTGACGGATCCGGGCCGGATCTGGCCGGGTCTCGATGGGACGGCGACGGACGGCGGCCGGAATGGCGAAGGGGAGCGGCGTAGCGCCGCGGTGGCGCGCCGGCGGCGGAGGTGTGAGGAGAAGGCGACGGGGTTGGCTCGGGCGCTCGATGGCGGAAGCACGAAGGTGGCGCGGCGAGGATCCTCGGGCGGCGGCGCACTCGGCGGGAGGAGGCGGCTCGGTGGTGTGGCCGGCGACTCGCGGCGGCCGGCGGCGGAGGTGCGCGGGCGCGGGCGACGGCGCGGACGGGCTCGCGCGGGCCCGGATGGGCTCCGCGGGCCGCGATGGCGGTGGGACGGCGGCGTGTCGACGTGGCGCGACAAGATTGGTCCGGGGCAGAGGCGGACATGTCTGGGCATGGGGTGGACGTGTCCAGCGGCGAGAAGAGGAAGAAGACTAGGGTATGCACCGCGAATTTCGGAGGGAGCCACAAATATATAGGTAGAGGGAGATAGGAGAGTCCAAATGAGGTGCGGTTTTCGGCCACGCGATCGTGATCAAACGACCGAGAGGATGGAGGGGGATTGGACGGGTTTTGAGCCACTTTGGAGGGGTGTTGGGCTGCAACACACATGAGGCCTTTATGGTTCCCCCGTTAACCGTTGGAGTATCAAACAGACTCCAAATGGCACGAAATTTGACATGCGGTCTACCGGTGGTGTACCAAGGCCACTTGGCAAATCTCGGTCCATTCAAAGAACGTTTAACACCCGCTCACGAAAAGAGACAAAAAAGAGGGCGCCGGAGGACGTAGGAGTGTAGGATTGCAAAACGGATAATGGGGAAAATGCTCGGATGCATAAGACAAACACATATGCAAATGTGATGCACATGATGACATGATATGAAATGCACGACACACAAACAAATGACAAGTCAACAACAACGAATAACTGGAAGACACCTGGCGCAACGGTCTCGGGGCATCACAGGTAGAGTATTCAACCCAAATTTATTGATTCGACACAAGGGGAGCCAAAGAATATTCTCAAGTATTGGCAGCTGAGTTGTCAATTCAACCACACCTGGAAACTTAATATCTGCAGCAAAGTGTTTAGTAGCAAAGTAATATGATAGTAGTGGTAACGGTAGCAAAAGGTAATGATAGCAAAAGTAATGTTTTTGGTATTTTGTAGTGATTATAGAAATAGCAACGGAAAAGTAAATAAGCGAAGAACAATATATGGAAAGCTCGTAGGCAATGGATCGGGGATAGAGAATTATGCCGGATGCGGTTCATCATGTAACAGTCATAACCTAGGGTGACACAGAACTAGCTCCAATTCATCAATGTAATATAGGCATGTATTCCGAATATAATCATACGTGCTTATGGAAAAGAACTAGCCTGACATCTTTTGTCCTACCCTCCCGTGGCAGCGGGGTCCTAGCGGAAACTAAGGGATATTAAGGCCTCCGTTTAATAGAGTATCGGACCAAAGCATTAACACATAGTGAATACATGAACTCCTCAAACTATGGTCATCACCGGTAAGTATCCTGATTATTGTCACTTTGGGGTTAACGGATCATAACACATACTAGGTGACTATAGACTTGCAAGATAGGATCAAGAACTCTCATATATTGATGAAAACATAATATGTTCAGATCTGAAATCATGGCACTCGGGCCCTAGTGACAAGCATTAAGCATAGCAAAATCATAGCAACATCGATCTCAGAACATAGTGGATACTAGGGATCAAACCCTAACAAAACTAACTCGATTACATGATAAATCTCATCCAACCCATTACCGTCCAGCAAGCCTACGATGGAATTACTCACGCACGGCGGTGAGCATCATGAAATTGGTGATGGAGGATGGTTGATGATGATGATGATGGCGATGGATTCCCCTCTCCGGAGCCCCAAACGGACTCCAGATCAGCCCTCCCGAGAGGTTTTAGGGCTTGGCGGCGGCTCCGTATCGTAAAACACGATGAATCTTTCTTCCTTATTTTTTTCTCTCTGAAACCAAATATATAGAGTTGGAGTTCAGGTCGGAGGAGCTCCAGGGGGCCCACGAGGTAGGGCGCGCGCCCCCCACCCTCGTGGCTAAGGTGTGGGCCCCCTGGTCTTCATCTTTTGCAAGAATTTTTTATTATTTCCAAAAAGATGTTTCGTGAAGTTTTAGGTCATTCCGAGAACTTTTGTTTCTGCACATAAATAACACCATGTCGATTCTGCTGAAAACAGCGTCAGTCCGGGTTAGTTCCATTCAAATCATGCAAGTTAGAGTCCGAAACAAGGGCAACAAAGTTTGGAAAAGTAGATACGACGGAGACGTATCAATGGTCGGTTATGGTTTAGTTGATATGTATCACGTGATCACTTAGATGATTAGAGGGATGTCTATCTAAGTGGGAGTTCTTTAGTAATATGATTAATTTAACTTAAATTCATCATGAACTTAGTATATGATAGTATTTTGCTTGTCTATGTTATTGTAGATAGATGGCCCGTGCTGTTGTTCCGTTGAATTTTAATGCGTTCCTTGAGAAAGCAAAGTTGAAAGATGATCGTAGCAATTATACGGACTGGGTCCGTAACTTGAGGATTATCCTCATTGTTACACAGAAGAGTTATGTCCTGGAAGCATTGCTGGGTGCGAGGCCTGCTGCAAATGCTGCTAATGACGTTAGGAACGTCTGGTAGAGTAAAGCTAATGACTACTCGATAGTTCAGTGTGCCATGCTTTATGGCTTAGAACCGGGACTTCAACGACGTTTTAAACGTCATGGAGCATATGAGATGTTCCAGAAGTTGAAGTTAATATTTCAAGCAAATGCCCGGTTTGAGACATATGAAGTCTCCAATAAGTTCTATAGCTGCGGGATGGAGGAGAATAGTTCTGTCAGTGAACATATACTCAAAATGTCTGGGTATCATAATCACTTGACTCAACTGGGAGTTAATATTCCTGTTGATATTGTCATTAATAGAGTTCTTCAATCACTGCCACCAAGCTAGAAGAGCTTCGTGATGAACTATAATATGCAAGGGATGAATAAGACAATTCCCGAGCTCTTCGCAATGCTAAAGGCAGCGGAGGTAGAAATCAAGAAGGAGAATCAAGTGTTGGTGGTCAATAAGACCACCAGTTTCAAGAAAAAGGGTAAAGGGAAGAAGAAGGGGAACTTCAAGAAGAACAACAAACAAGTTGTTGCTCAGGAGAAGAAACCCAAGTCTGGACCTAAGCCTGAGACTGAGTGCTTCTACTGCAAACAAACTGGTCACTGGAAGCGGAACTGCCCCAAGTATTTGGCGGATAAAAAGGATGGCAAGGTGAACAAAGGTATATGTGATATACATGTTATTGATCTGTACCTTACCAGAGCTCACGGTAGCACCTGGGTATCTGATACTAGTTCTGTTGCTAATATTTGCAACTCGAAACAGGGACTACGGATTAAGCGAAGACTGGCTAAGGACGAGGTGACGATGCACGTGGGAAATGGTTCCAAAGTCGATGTGATCGCCGTCGGCACGCTACCTCTACATCTACCTTCGGGATTAGTTTTAGACCTGAATAATTGTTATTTGGTGTGAGCGTTGAGCATGAACATTATATGTGGGTCTTGTTTGATGTGAGACGGTTATTCATTTAAATATGAGATTAATGGTTGTTCTATTTATATGAGTAATATCTTTTATGGTCATGCACCCTTGAAGAGTGGTCTATTTGTGTTAAATCTCGATAATACTAACACACATATTCATAATGTTGAAGCCAAAAGATGCAGAGTTGATAATGATAGTGCAACTTATTTCTAGCACTTCCGTTTGGGTCATATTGGTGTAAAGCGCATGAAGAAACTCGATACTGATAGACTTTTGGAATCACTTGATTATGAATCACTTGGTACTTGCGAACCATGCCTCATGGGCAAGATGACTAAAACACTGTTCTCCGGAATAATGGAGCGAGCAACTAACTTGTTGGAAATCATACATACTGATGTATGTGGTCCAATGAATATTGAAGCTCGCGGCGGGTATCGTTATTTTCTCACCTTCACAGATGATTTAAGCAGATATGGGTATATCTACTTCATGAAACATAAGTATGAAACATTTGAAAAGTTCAAAGAATTTCATAGTGAAGTGGAAAATCATCATAACAAGAAAATAAAGTTTCTATGATCTGATCGTGGAGGAGAATATTTGAGTTACGAGTTTGGTCTACACTTGAAACAATGCAGAATAGTTTCGCAACTCACGCCACCTAGAACACCACAGCGTAATGGTGTGTCCAAATGTCGTAATCATACTTTACTAGATATGGTGCAATCTATGATATCTCTTACTGATTTACCGCTATTGTTTTGGAGTTATGCTTTAGAGAGGGCTGCATTCACGTTAAATAGGGCACCATCAAAATCCGTTGAGATGACGCCTTATGAACTATGGTTTGGCAAGAAAACAAAGTTGCCATTTCTTAAAGTTTGGGGCTGCGATGCTTATGTGAAAAAACTTCAACCTGATAAGCTCGAACCCAAGTCGGAAAAATGTGTCTTCATAGGATACCCAAAAGAAACAGTTGGGTACACCTTCTATCACAAATCCGAAGGCAAGACTTTTGTTGCTAAGAATGGATTCTTTCTAGAGAAGGAGTTTCTCTCGAAAGAAGTGAGTGGGAGGAAATTAGAACTTGATGAGGTAACTGTACCTGCTCCTTTATTGGAAAGTAGTTCATCACAGAAACCGGTTCCTGTGACATCTACACCAATTAGTGAGGAAGCTAATGATGATGATCATGAAACTTCAGATCAAGTTACTACTGAACCTTGTAGGTCAACCAGAGTAAGATCCACACAAGAGTGGTACAGTAATCCTGTTCTAGAGGTCATGTTGCTAGACCTTGACGAACCTACGAACTATGAGGAAGCGATGATGAGCCCGGATTCCGCAAAATGGCTTGAGGCCATGAAATCTGAGATGGGATCCATGTATGAGAACAAAGTGTGGACTTTGGTTGACTTGCCTGATGATCGGCAAGCCATCGTGAATAAATGGATCTTCAAGAAGAAGACAGATGCTGATGGTAATGTTACTGTTTACAAAGTTCGACTTGTTGCGAAAGGTTTTCAACAAGTTCAAGGAGTTGACTACAATGAGACCTTCTCACCCGTAGCGATGCTTAAGTCCGTCTGAATCATGTTAGCTATTACCGCATTTTATGATTATGAAATTTGGCAAATGGATGTAAAGACTGCATTCCTGAATGGATTTCTGGAAGAAGAGTTGTATATGATACAACCTGAAGGTTTTATCGATCCAAAAGGTACTAACAAAGTGTGCAAGCTCCAGCGATCCATTTATGTACTGGTGCAAGCCTCTCGGAGTTGGAATAAACATTTTGATAGTGTGATCAAAGCATATGGTTTTACGCAGACTTTTGGAGAAGCCTGTATTTACAAGAAAGTGAGTGGGAGCTCTGTAGAATTTCTAATATTATATGTGGATGACATATTGCTGACTGGAAATCATATAGAATTTCTGGATAGCATAAAAGGATACTTGAATAAGAGTTTTTCAATGAAAGACCTCGGTGAAGCTGCTTACATATTGGGCATCAAGATCTATAGAGATAGATCACGACGCTTAATTGGACTTTCACAAAGCACATACCTTGACAAAGTTTTGAAGAAGTTCAAAATGGATCAGGCAAAGAAAGGGTTCTTGTCTGTGTTACAAGGTGTGAAGTTGAGTAAGACTCAATGCCTGACCACTACAGAAGATAGAGAGAAAATGAAAGACGTTCCCTATGCTTCAGCCATAGGCTCTAGCATGTATGCAATGTTGTGTACCAGATCTGATGTGTGCCTTGCTATTAGTTTAGCAGGGAGGTACCAAAGTAATCCAGGAGTGGATCACTGGACAGCGGTCAAGAACAGCATGAAGTACTTGAAAAGGACTAAGGATATGTTTCTCATTTATGGAGGTGACAAAGAGCTCATCGTAAATGGTTACATTGATGCAAGTTTTGACACTGATCTAGACGATTCTAAATCGCAAACTGGATACATGTTTATATTGAACGATGGAGCTGTCAGTTGGAACAATTCTAAACAGAGCTTCGTGGTGGGATCTACATGTGAAGCGGAGTACATTGCTGCTTCGAACGCAACAAATGAAGGAGTCTGGATGAAGGAGTTCATATCCGATCTAGGTGTCATACCTAGTGTATCGGGTCCAATGAAAATCTTTTGTGACAATACTGGATCAAAATTTGACAAGAGAACCAAGCACATCAAGAGACGCTTCAACTCCATCTGGGATCAAGTCCAGGTGGGAGACATAGAGATTTGCAAGATACATACAGATCTGAATGTTGCAGACCCGTTGACTAAGCCTTTTCCACGAGCAAAACATGATCAGCACCAAGGCTCCATGGGTGTTAGAATCATTACTGTGTAATCTAGATTATTGACTCTAGTGCAAGTGGGAGACTAAAGGAAATATGCCCTAGAGGCAATAATAAAGTTATTATTTATTTCCTTATATCATGATAAATGTTTATTATTCATGCTAGAATTGTATTAACCGGAAACATGATACATGTGTGAATACATAGACAAACAGAGTGTCACTAGTATGCCTGTACTTGACTAGCTCGTTGATCAAAGATGGTTATGTTTCCTAGCCATAGACATGAGTTGTCATTTGATTAATGGGATCACATGATTAGGAGAATGATGTGATTGACTTGACCCATTCCGTTAGCTTAGCACTTTATCGTTTAGTATGTTGCTATTGCTTTCTTCATGACTTATACACGTTCCTATGACTATGAGATTATGCAACTCCCGTTTACCGGAGGAACACTTTGTGTGCTACCAAACATCACAACGTAACTGGGTGATTATAAAGGTGCTCTACAGCTGTCTCCGAAGCTACTTGTTGAGTTGGCGTATTTCGAGATTAGGATTTGTCACTCCGATTGTCGGAGAGGTATCTCTGGGCCCACTCGGTAATGCACATCACTATAAGCCTTGCAAGCATTGTAACAAATGAGTTAGTTGCGGGATGATGTATTACGAAACGAGTAAAGAGACTTTCCGGTAACGAGATTGAACTAGGTATTGAGATACCGACGATGGAATCTCGGGCATGTAACATACCGAAGACAAAGGGAACAACATATGTTGTTATGCGGTTTGACCGATAAAGATCTTCATAGAATATGTGGGAGCCAATATGAACATCCAGGTTCCGCTGTTGGTTATTGACCGGAGATGTGTCTCGCTCATGTCTGCATAGTTCTCGAACCCGTAGGTTCCGCACGCTTAAAGTTCGGTGACGATCGATATTATGAGTTTTTTGTTTTGATGTACCGAAGGTAGTTCGGAGTCCCGGATATGATCACAGACATGACGAGGAGTATCAAAATGGTCGAGACGTAAAGATTGATATATTGGACGACTATGTTCGTACATCGGAAAGGTTACGAAAGGTTTCTGATGAGGACATGACTACCTTGGATACGACCAAAAATATTGCATACATGCATATTTGTCAGGTGATTTCTAGTGCAAACTATTCAATAATCTATTTATGTTATCCAGAACAAAAATACTTCACACACTTTTGTGTTTTGTCTAATTGCAGGTGTGTGGGACATTTGTACAATCCACATAGGAAGATAAGGGAGAAAGAGATGTTTACTTGCTGTTCAAAAAGTTCTCTCACGTCACTTTTGGCCCAAGAGAAGATAGAGTCCAAGTCTCTCACGTTCTGGATTCAGATTCGGACTGCACAGACATACCTGACTCAAAACGCCAACAACTTTTTCATACGGACTCCAAATTGGGTGATTCTTTTTTTCTTGGAAACTAGATTTCGTGCTCTTTCCAACCCAATTGGATTCACCTTCAAATTCATCCGGAGCATTGCTATATCGACAAAACAATCTGACGTTGCAGCAGAATCCTAGTCAAACAACAAGTCCAAAGGTGTTGCATCACCTCCACTTGGGCCCATGAGCCTTGTACGACCTAGGGTTAGTTTTAGGCTGCCTTGGGACGTCCTACCACCTCCTTGGCCGCCACCCTTGCTCCTATATAAGTAGATCCATCTAGTAGCTTTTTTCTTGGGTTTTGTTTAGATTAAAAGTTCGCCATAGCTGCAACTTCGCGTACTTCGTTTGTGTTCAACGACCAGACCAAGGCATCACAGAACCCCACCTTGATCAATAAAGCTTTCATCTTATATTCGCAATATCCAGATTGCAATCTCAGTTTCTTGCTTGTTCTTCGTTTGCTTGCAGGAAATAGACCCTCGTGGTCAGGTTGATCATGCTCCGGCGTGGTCAATAACCCTCGGAAGTTGGTTTAGCGATTGCTAAGGCGCGACATCTCGCACGTTCGTAGTCGGATCGTCAAGGTCGACTCCCACAGAAAACGATAGCCACCATCTCATCGAAACATCACGACACCTTTGCCTCTATCAGTTTCGGACATATACCGGAGTACTAGGGGTTACCAGAACCCCCCGGGGGCTTAATGGGCCGACATGGGCCTTAGTGGAAATAGAGGGCAGCAAGGGGAGTGTGGGGCGCCCCTCCCCCCAGTCCCAAACCGAATTGGTCTAGGGCAAAGGGGGTCTTCCCCCTCTTTCCTTCTCCTCCTCTGCCTTTCCTTCCCTCTCCTACTCCTACTAGGAAAAGGAGGAGTCCTACTCCTAGTGGGAGTAGGAATCCCCCCTTGGCGCGCCTCTCCCTAAACGGCCGCCTCCTCCCGCTTGCTCCTTTATATACGGGGGCAGGGGGCACCCCATAGACACAACAATTGATCATTGATCTCTTTGCCGTGTGCGGTGCCCCCCTCCACCATAATCCACCTCGATGATATCGTAGCGGTGGTTAGGCGAAGCCCTGCGTCGGTAGCATCATCATCACTGTCACCATGCTGTCATACTGACGAAACTCTCCTATGAAGCTTTGCTGGATCGGAGCTCGCTGGACGTCATCGAGTTGAACGTGTGCAGAACTCGGAGGTACCGGGCGTTCGGTACTTGGATCGGTCAGATTGTGAAGACGTATGACTACATCAATAGCGTTGTGCTAACGCTTCTGCATTCGGTCTACGAGGGTACGTAGACACACTCTCCCCTCTCGTTGCTATGCATCACCATGATCCTATGTGTGCATAGGATTTTTTTTGAAATTACTACGTTCCCCAACAAAGTCTGCATGCAACAATTGCTCCAAGGTTATAATTCCTTTCACCAGTGATAGCGGTGTGTATGAGGCTCAAGTCTGGAGCACAAAGTGTACTACAGTCTTGCTTGCCTACTATACATTTCCCGTTAAATAATGCAAAGTACTGAATTGCGGGAAAATGAATGCTCTTTATTCTGCCTTGTGTCACTCCTCTCGTCTCACTGTAGCAAAGGCTAGTCAAGAAAGATTGGTATTCAGCCCTTAGCGGTTTGTCAAGCGAACCCCAGAATGGAAGTTTGCAGTGGTAAGCAAAATTTTCTAGTGAGATAGTAAATGGATTATCATAAAGCATAAACGACACCCTAGACTCACGGGGATGGAATTTAAATCCTTTGACAAATGATTCAGTAAGAATGTGGTGTTGTTCGCACTTATCTGAAATGTAAGGACCGAGACCGGCATTGTGAACATATTGCTCAAATTCCTCCTTAATGACCACACACATCATATACTCGTCGCAAGGCCATAAGCATGTTTTGGTGGCGGCATCTCGTGTGGAACTTTCACTTGGTTCAACATATGACCGGCGAGCGGAGCTGTCACTAGAAGATGCCCCCGAGGATCGCCTCCTCGAAGAACTCCTTCCAAAAAGGTTCATCATGTTCATGTACAATTTTCTACAAAAATTGAGTGACAAAAATTTATCAACAAAACTTTATAAGATTGATAGCAACTACCCACAGGGATTCATAGAGGCCATAGCAAGCATTCAAACTACTTAGAACTCTAAGAACTCAACATGCAAGCTCATCTACAACAGCACCAAGAGTAGCTAATTATTCAAAATATAAACCACTAAAACAAAAACTAATTGGACAAACGGTGGAGTCACATACCAAGCAACAATCCCCCGAAACAGTTTTGGAAACAGAGCTTCGAGCAAAGAGATCGAAATCCGTGGGTTCCAGAGCAAGAACACGGGAGAGAGAGAGAGCGATGGAGATTTATTTCTGGAGATAAGTGATGATGTGGTGTAAAGAGATAAGTGAAGGGGCCCACGTGGGGACCAAAACCCACCAGGGCACGCCTGGGGGTCCTGGCGCGCCCAGGTGGGTTGTGCCCACCCGGTAAACCTCCCACTAATGTTATTTGCACCAAAAATTCAGAAAAATTCAGAAAAAGTCGTATTAAATTTTCAGGGCATTCTGAGAACTTTTATTTTTGGGTCATTTTTTATTGCACAGGAAAATCAAAAAACATACAAAACATGACATTTTATTTTATTTAACTAATAAAAACAGAAAACGAAAAGTGGGGACATAAGGTAGTGCTTAGTAAATTCATCAACTTCATACCTCTCAAAAATGATCCATTAATAAGGTTGATCAGTCTTATTAACAACCACTTTCAATTAGCATGAAACCGAAGAACTTCCGTAAATCACTAAGTTACCTCAATGGGGATACGAATGTCCCCAACAATAAGCATTTCATATTCCTTTTTGATAGTAGGTAGAGGTATTTGAAAACTTCCAATAGTGATTGTCGGAGATTTTTCAATAACATTAATACCATTCACTTGGAATTGTTTGTTCGGAAAGTGCACCGTATGCTCACTACCATTGATATGAAAAGTGACCTTGCTTTTATTGCAATCAATAACAGCCCCTGCAATATTCAAGAAGGGTCTACCAAGGATAATTGACATGTTGTCATCCTCGGGCATCTCAAGTATAACAAAGTCAGTCAAAATAGTAACATGAGCAACAATAACGGGCACATCCTCATAGATACCGATAGGTATGGCAGTTGATTTATTAGCCATTTGCAAACATATTACAGTAGGTGTGAGTTTATTCAAATCAAGTATTTTATATAAAGAGAAAGGCATAACACTAACACCAGCTCCTAAATCACAAAAAGCAGTTTTCACATAATTCTTTTTGATGGAGCAAGGTATAGTTGGTATTCCCGGATCTCCAAGTTTTTAAGGTACTCCATCCTTAAAAGTATAATTAGCAAGCATAGTGGAGATTTCAGCTTCTGGTATTTTTCTCTTATTAGTGATGTTGTCTTTCATATACTTTGCATAAGGAGGCATTTTCAAGATATCAGTCAAGCGAGTACGCAAAAAGACTGGCCTCAACATTTCAGCAAAGCGTTAAAATTCTTCATCATCTTTTTAGTTTACTTAGGTGGAAAAGGAATAGGTTTTTGAACCCATGGTTCTCTTTCTTTACCGTATTTTCTAGCAATGAAGTCTCTTTTATCATACCTTTTATTCTTAGGTTGTGGGTTATCAAGATCAACAAGTGGTTCTATCTCAACATAATTCTCTGGTTCTTTATTATTTGGTTGAGAGTCTTCATGAACATCATCATTATATTTTTCATTATCACTAGGTGAATGTTCATTACCAGACTGAGTTTCAGCATCAGAGATAGAACTTTCATTATCATTATCAGGAGGTTTTTCTATTTCAGGTTCACTTGGAGCATGCATAGTCCTATAATTTTTCTTCCTCCTTTTCTTTTTAGAAGAACTAGGTGCACTAGTGTTATCTCTTTGTGAATCTTGTTCAATTCTTTTTGGGTGTCCCTCAGGATAAAGTGGTTCCTGAGTCATTTTACCTCCTCTAGTTGCAACTCTAACAGCAAAGTCATGTATATTATTATTCATTTCATCAATCAATTCTCTTTGAGATTTAGCAACTTGTTCTAACTGAGTTTGAACCATAGAAGCATGCTTTCCAACACCTCTAACATCATTTGATATTCTAAATAACAAGTCACTCAGGAGAGCAATCATATCAGAATTGTATTTCAATTGTTTCATAACATTTGCATTAAAGTGATCTTGTTTTCTAATATAGTTTTCAAACTCATAAAGGCATTGGCTAGGACGCATATTGTGAGGATTTTCATTATCATTGAACTTCATTAGAGAATTTACCTCTACCACCTTAGGCAACGGTGCTGTATTAAGCCCATATATGTCTTCAGTAGGGAGTAAATTTTTAACATCCTCAGCTTTAATACCTTTTTCATTCATAGATTTCTTTGCCTCTTGCATATCTTCAGTACTGAGATATAATATAGCCCTCTTCTTTGGAGTGAGTTTAGGCGGTGATTCAGGAAGAGTCCAATCATTATAATTTTAAAATATGTTATTCAATAATTCTTCAGCTTGTCCAACAGTTCGTTCTGTGAAAACACAACCAGCACAACTATCTAGGAAGTCCCTAGAAGCATCGGTTAGTCCATTATAGAAGATATCAAGTATTTCATTTTTCTCGAGAGGATGATCAGGCAAAGCATTAAGTAATTGGCAAAGCCTCCCCCAAGCTTGTGGGAGACTCTCTTCTTTAATTTACACAAAGTTAAGTATTTCCTGTAAGGCAGCTTGTTTCTTATGAGCAGGAAAATATTTTTCAGAGAAGTAATAAATCATATCCTGGGGACTATGCACACAACCAGGAGCAAGAGTATTGTACCGAGCTTTAGCATCACCCTTTAATGATAAAGGAAATAATTTGAGAATAAAGTAATAGTGAGTTTTCTCATCATGAGTAAAAAGGGTGGCCATGTCATTCAACTTAGTAAGATGTGCCACAACAGTTCCAGTTTCATAACCATGGAAAGGATTAGATTCAACCAAAGTCCAAAGTAATTAACTCTGGGTCGACAGAGAAATCATAATCCTTATCAGTAATAAAGATAGGTGAAGTATCAAACTTAGGATCACATTTCATTCTAGCATTAAGATATTTTTCTTTATACTTGCATAATAATTTCTCTAGATCATCTCTATCTCTGCAAGGAAGAATATCTCTAGTTGTCTCCTCACTCATAACATAACCTTCTGGTACCTTAGGAAATTCATATCTAGGAGGGCTAGTTCTAGCAGGTGTTTCAGGAGTTTCAGTTTCAAGCTCATCATCAGATTCGACAACATCATGTTGTATAACTCTAGCAATTTGTTTATGAAGAAATTCACCAAGTGGCACATCATCATTATCAAGCAAGGTACTAGCATCATCATAAGCATTATCCATAGCAGATGTAGCATCAGCAATAACTTGCGACATACCATAACTAATAGCATGTGGTGGTGTTGCAAGTTTACTTATAACAGAAGGTGAATCTAAAGCAGAACTGGATGAAAGTTCCTTACCTCCCCTTGTCTTTAAGGGAAATATCTTAGTCTTAGCATCCTTCACATTCTTCATAGTGATAAAGTGATAATAATCCCAAGTGACTCAGAAAATATAGCTATGCTCCCCGGCAATGGCGCCAGAAAAAGGTCTTGATAACTGACAAGTATAGGGGATCACAACAGTTTTCGAGGGTAGAGTATTCAACCCAAATTTATAGATTCGACACAAGGGGAGCCAAAGAATATTTGAAGGTATTAGCAGCTGAGCTGTCAATTCAACCACACCTGGAGATTAATTATCTACAAAAACGTGATCAGTAGCAAAGTAGTATGATAGTTTTGATAATAGTAGCAGTAGCAATAGTAACGGTAACAGTGATAGCAGTATTTTGTAGCAAGTGTAACAGTGATGATAGCAATAGTAACGTAGCAAGAACAATATAAGACAAATTCGTAGGCATTGTATCAATGACTTTTTGGATGATATTCTTCATGAGATAGTTATAACCTAGGGCGATACGACACTAGCTCCAATTCGTCAATATAATGTCGACATGTATTCCATAAATAGTCATACGTGCTTATGGAAAGAACTTGCATGTCATCTTTTGTCCTACCCTCCCATGGCAGCGGGGTCCATATTGGAAACTAAAGGATATTAAGGCCTCCTTTTAATAGAGAACCGGAACAAAGCATTAACACACGGTGAATACATGAACTCCTCAAACTACGGTCATCACTGGGAGTGATCCTGACTATTGTCACTCCGGGGTTGTCGGATCATAACACGTAGTAGGTGACTATAACTTGCAAGATCGGATATAGAACATGGATATAATGGTGATAACATAAATGATTCAGATCTGAAACCACCGCACCCGGGCCCAAAGCGACTAGCATTAAGCATGGCAAAGTCATAGCAACATCAATCTTAGAACATAGTGGATACTATGGATCAAGCCCTAACAAAACTAATTGGATTACATGATGAATCTCATCCAACTCATCACCGACCAGCGAGCCTACGAAGGAATTACTCACTCCCGGTGGGGAGCATCATGGAATTGGTGATGGAGAAGGGTTGGTGATGATGAGAACGAATATGCCCCTCTCTGGAGCCCCAAACGGACTCCAGATCTGGCCTCCCGATGAAGAACAGGAGGTGACGGTGGCTCCATCTCGTGGATCGCGATAATTCTTTCTCCCTGATTTTTTTCTGGAAAAATAGGATTTTATAGCGTCGGTTTCAAGGTATGTGGGGCCACTAGGTGGGGACAAGCCACCTGGGCGCGCGAGGAGAGGGGGCGCCCTCGTGGGTTGTGCCCACCTTGGTGCCCCTCTCCGGTAGGTCTTGGCTCCAAAAATTCTTATTTATTATATAAAAATTCCTCACAAAGTTTTGTTCCATTCCGAGAACTTTTATTTCTACACAAAAACAACACCATGGTAGTTCTACTGAAAACAACGTCAGGCAGGGGTTAGTTTCATTCAAATCATGCAAATTAGAGTCCAAAACAATAGGAAAAGTGTTAGGAAAAGTAGATACGTTGGGGACATATCAGTGTGACTGTAGGAATTTTTCTGAAATTGCATGCTACGTTCCCCAACATCTTACGAATCTCTTGCAAAAGGATATCCTTTTTGTTTTTGATGATGATTGTTTAGAAGACTTTGAAACACTCAAGAAAGGCTTAATTTCTGCACCTATTGTTCAACCACCTGATTGGAACCTGCCTTTTGAAATTATGTGTGATGCTAGTGATTATGCTATTGGTGATGTTCTAGGACAAAAAGTTGATAAGAAACAGAATGTTATTCACTATGCTAGTAAAATTCTAGACAGTGCTCAAAGAAATTATGCTACTACTAAAAAAGAATTCTTAGCAGTGGTGTTTGCTTGTGATAAATTTAGACCTTATATTGTTGATTCCAAAGTAACTGTTCACACAGACCATGCTGCTATTAAATATCTTATGGAGAAGAAAGATGCTAAATCCAGACTTATTCGATGGGTTATCTTGTTACAAGAATTTGATTTACATATCATTGATACAAAAGGAGCTGAGAACCCCGTAGCTGATAAATCTAGGCTTGAAAATGTGCTTGATGACCCACTACCTATTGATGATAGTTTTCCTGATGAGCAGTTAGCTACAATAAATGTTGCTCATAGTACTCCTTGGTATGCCGACTATACCAATTACATGGTTGCTACATATTTACCGCCTAGCTTTACATATCAACAAAAGAAAAAAGAAATTCTTCTATGATTTAATACATTACTTTTGGGATGACCCGCATCTTTATAAAGAAGGAGTAGATGGTATTATTAGACACTGTGTACCTGAGCATGCACAGGGCCAAGTCCTACGGAAATGTCACTCCGAAGCTTATGGAGGGCATCATTCTGGAGATAGAACTGCTCACAAGGTATTGCAATCTGGATTTTACTGTCCTACTCTCTTCAAGGATGCCCGTAAGTTCGTCTTATCTTGTGATGAATGTCAAAGAATAGGTAATATCGGTAAGCATCAAGAAATTCCTATGAATTATTCACTTGCTATTGAACCATTTGATGTTTGGGGATTTGATTACATGGGACCTTTTCCTTCCTCTAATGGCTATACACATATTTTGGTTACTGTTGATTATGTTACTAAATGGGTAGAAACTATTCCAACTAGTAGTGCTGATCACAACACCTCTATTAAAAGGGAATTTTTTTTGCCACTTCAAATTTTTCCAATTTTCCTTATGCCACTCTATATTTTGACATTTCACTTTTGCCACTATTAGTATTGAACAATTATCACAATTGCCATTGCCATGGCAAAAGCAAAATTTCCATAGTGGCAATTGTGATAATTGTCAAAAGTTAAGAGTGGCAAAAATGAAATGAAATTATTTTGCTTTTGCCACAAAATGGCAATTATGATAATTGTCAGAAATCAAGAGTGGCAAAACTGAAATGTCAAAATATAGAGTGGCATAAGGAAAATTGGCAAAATTTAGAATGGCAAAAACAAAATTTTCCCCTATTAAAATGCTTAAGGAAGTTATTTTCCCAAGGTTTGGAGTCCCTAGATATTTAATGACTGGTGGTGGTTCACACTTTATTCATGGCGCTTTCCGTAAAATGCTTGCCAAGTATGATGTTAACCATAGAATTGCATCACCTTATCATCCTCAGTCCAGTGGTCAAGTTGAACTTAGCAATAGAGAAATAAAATTATTTTTGCAAAAGACTGTCAATAGGTCCAGGAAGAATTGGTCTAAGTAATTAGATGATGCACTTTGGGCTTATTGAACATCATATAAAAATCCTATGGGTATGTCTCCATATTAAATGGTTTATGGACAATCTTGTCATTTGCCTCTTTAGTTAGAACATAAAGCATATTGGGCCATCAAAGAGCTCAATTATGATTTCAAGCTTGCTAGTGAAAAGAGGTTATTTGATATTAGCTCTTTAGATGAATGGAGAACCCAAGCTTATGAAAATGCAAAATTATTCAAAGAAAAAGTTAAAAGATGGCATGATAAAAGAATCCAAAAGCGTGAGTTTAAAGTCAGAGAATATGTTCTTTTGTACAACTCTCGTTTCAGATTCTTTGCAGGAAAACTCCTCTCAAAATGGGAAGGCCCCTATGTTATTGAGGAGGTTTATCGGTCTAGAGCCATCAAAATAAATAATTCCGAAGGTACTAACCTGAAGGTTGTCAATGGGCAACGAATAAAACATTATATCTCAAGTACGCCCATTAATGTTGGAAGTAATATTATCCAAACTATGACACCGGAAGAACACATAAAAGAGTCCTTCCGGAACACTCCAGAATCGTGAAAATAAGGAGGTACGTGATACGGTAAGTAAACGGACTCCGAAAAATCTGCAAAAATATTATTTGTCAGTTTTGGAATATTTAGAAAATTAGGAAATAAAGAAACTTCCAGGAAGCGTACCCTGGTGGGCACAAGACACGAGGGCGCGCCAGGCTTGCCTGGCGCCCAGGTGGGTTGTGCCCACCTAGTACACCTTCCGGACTCTATTTTTCTTCCGTTTACTTGTCCCCCAAGATAAATATATATATATATATATATACTTCCCGAACCTGTTGATCACCGTATCACGGAGAAATCCCCTGTTTTCTTTTCTTGCTGTTTTCGGTCAGATCTGTTGAGCTAGGCATCATGTCTTATTCTTCCTCCAACAATGTGGAAGAGGATGCTTGGTTGACAAAGACCGAGCTAAAGAGAGAAGAGCCCGCGGAAGCCATCAGAGGAGATGAGAGCAAGGAGGTTACTGTAGATCAGCCTCCGGTCTTCGAACAAGTACTACCAGCCGAGGAGGAAGAGGAAGATATCCTTAAACCTTACCTTACTCACCTTACTCCGGCTGAGATTGAAGCCTTTCACATCATTGAAATAGTTCGCATACAAAATAAGTATCTCACTCGTGAAAATATTCTGCATCAAGATCATATCATCCACCTCCGGAGCATCATCTGCCGATTAGAGAATCTCTTGATCCTTAAGGATAGGATCGCTTCATCACCACCATCATCCTCTTCACCACCAAAAGAGAACTGAGTATCGGGTATGGGCACTCCCCTTGGCTTCCGCCAAGCTTGGGGGAGGTGCCCCAGTATCGTATCATCCCACTATCTTTTTGCCTTTACTTATTTTAGTTCGATCTTTTTCTTTAGATGAATAATTTTTAGTTCGATCCTTTCTTCTTTGAGAGTTTGCTTAGCGATCTATCCTTGTAATCGTGTGCAAGTTATATAATAAAGTTTAGTTTGATTTTTTGCTTTCTTTACTTTCATGTTGCAAATTAAAGAAAATAAATAAGGAAGAAAAAGAGAAAAGAAATAAATAAAAGAAAGGAAGTAAATCAAAAAGATCATATACTAATCTTATGGTAGGTGATGACACCACATAAGGAAAAGTATAAGTAGAAAATTTTATTAGAGATTGACAAAAATAGATTAGTCAATGATGCAACTCATGAAAGAATTAATAAGGGAAGAGAAGATTCACATATAAATATACTATCCTAGAAATATTTTGTGATTGCGAGCCCTCATCAAAATATTATATGCCAAAACTGTTGACGTTGGACAAGGAAGACAACTTAATGGTTTATGTTTTTTTATATTCACATAGAAGTCATATTGTCATAGATCCTTTGACATGTGGTGCTTGCTCCCTATCTTTCCTAGCCAAAAATTCTGCACTAAGTAGAGATACTACTTGTGCGTCCAAAAACCCTTAAACCCAAATCTTTTTTTCAAGTGTCCACCATACCTACCTAGGTACTGAGCAAGATCCCTCAAGTAAGTTGTCAACGGTGAAAAAAGGCAATAAAAATTGCTTCTAAAAGTGTGATATCATTTAGTGTAAGAGAAAATTGAGCATTGCACGAACTTGTAATGGTGAAGAATAAAAGCGACAGAGTATATAATAAAGGTCTTTATCACAAGGGGCAATGTAACGTGACGTTCTTTTGCACTAAGGGGTGATACGTCTCCAACATATCTATAATTTTTGATTGCTCCATGCAATTATATTATCTATTTTGGATGTCAATGGGCTTTATTTTACACTTTTATATCATTTTTGGGACTAACCTACTAACCGGAGGCCCAACCCAAATTGCTGTTTTTTTTTGCCTATTTTAGGGTTTCAAAGAAAAGGAATATCAAACGGAGTCCAAACGGAATGAAACCTTTGGGAACGTGATTTTCTCAACAAACGTGATCCAGGAGACTTGGAGTGGGCGTCAAGAAACAATGGAGGAAGCCACGAGGCAGGGGGCGTGCCTACCCCCCTGGGCGCGCCCTCCACCCTCATGGGCCCTCCGTTGCTCCACCGATGTACTTCTTCCTCCTATATATGTCCATGTACCCCCAAACATCTAGGAGCACCATGAAAACCTAATTCCACTGCCACAACCCTCTGTACCCGAGAGATCCCATCTCGGGGCCTTTTTCGGAGCTCCACCGGAGGGGGCATTGATCATGGAGGGCCTCTACATCAACTCCATGGCCTCTCCAGTGATGTGTGAGTAGTTTACTTCAGACCTACGAGTCCATAGTTATTAGCTAGATGGCTTCTTCTCTCTCTTTGGATCTCAATACAAAGTTCTCCTCGATTCTCTTGGAGATCTATTCGATGTAATCTTCTTTTGCAGTGTGTTTGTCGAGATCCGTTGAATTGTGGGTTTATGATCCAGATTATCAATGAACAATATTTCATTCTCCTCTGAATTATTTTATGTATGATTGGTTTATTTTTGCAAGTCTCTTCGAATTATTAGTTTGGTTTGGCCTACTAGATTGATCGTTCTTGCAATGGGAGAAGTGCTTAGCTTTGGGTTCAATCTTGCGGTGCTCGATCCTAGTGACAGAAAGGGAACCGACACGTATTGTATTGTTGCCATCGAGGGTAAAAAGATGGGGTTTATATCACATTGCATGAGTTTATCCCTCTACATCATGTCAGCTTCCTTAAAGCATTACTCTGTTCTTATGAACTTAATACTCTAGATGCATGCTGGATAGCTGTCGATGTGTGGAGTAATAGTAGTAGATGCAGAATCGTTTCGGTCTACTTGTCGCGGACGTGATGCCTATATACATGATCATACCTAGATATTCTCATAAGTATGCTCAATTCTATCAATTGCTCCACAGTAATTCGTTTACCCACCATAATACTTATGCTCTTGAGAGAAGCCACTAGTGAAACCTATGGCCCCCGGGTCTATCTTCCATCATATTAATCTTCCAACACTTAGTTATTTCCTTTGCCGTTTATTTTACTTTGCATCTTTATTTCTCTTTATCATAAAAATACCAACAATATTATCTTATCATATCTATCAGATCTCACTCTCGTAAGTGACCGTGAAGGGCTTGACAACCCCTTTATCACGTTGGTTGCGAGGTTCTTATTTGTTTGTGTAGGTGCGTGGGACTTGAGCGTGATCTCCTACTGGATTGCTACCTTGGTTCTAAAAAACTGAGGGAAATACTTACGCTACTTTGCTGCATCACCCTTTCCTCTTCAAGGGAAAACCAATGCAGTGCTCAAGAGGTAGCAAGAAGGATTTCTAGCACCGTTGCCGGGGAGATTCGTGCCAAGTCAAGTCAAGATTTGACTCCTAACAACGAGCCATTCTTGGCACCATTGCCGGAGTCTACGCACAAATCAAGACATACCAAGTACCCATCACAAACCCTTATCCCTCGCATTACATTATTTGCCATTTGCCTCTCGTTTTCCTCTCCCCCACTTCACCCTTGCTGTTTTATTCGCCCTCTTTTCCCCTCTCTCTCTCTCTCTCCTTCCGTTCACCTCTTTTTTGCTTGCTTCTTGTTTGCTCGTGTGTTGGATTGCTTGCTTGTCACGATGGCTCGAGATAATACTAAATTGTGTGACTTTACCAATACCAACAACAATGATTCTCTTAGCATTCCGATTTCTCCTCTCACCGATGCCGAATCTTGTGAAATTAATGCTGCTTTGTTGAATCTTGTCATGAAAGATCAATTCGCCGGCCTTCCTAGTGAAGATGCCGCTACTCATCTAAACAACTTTATTGATTTGTGTGATATGCAAAAGCAGAAAGATGTGGACAATGGTATTGTTAAATTGAAGCTATTTCCCTTTTCTCTTAGAGATCATGCTAAAGCTTGGTTTTCGTCTTTGCCTAAAAATAGTATTGATTCATGGAATAAGTGCAGAGATGCTTTTATCTCTAAGTATTTTCCTCCTGCTAAAATCATCTCTCTTAGAAACGATATTATGAATTTTAAGCAACTTGATCATGAACATGTTGCACAATCTTGGGAGAGGATGAAATTAATGATACGTGATTGCCCTACACATGGTTTGAATCTCTGGATGATTATACAGAATTTTTATGCCGGATTGAATTTTGCTTCTAGAAATCTTTTAGATTTGGCCGCGGGAAGCACTTTTATGGAAATCACTTTAGGAGAAGCTACTAAACTCCTAGATAATATTATGGTTAATTATTCTCAATGGCAGTGAGGGAGTCCTGGATTAGGGGGTCCTCAGACAGCCGGACTATATACTTTGGCCGGACTGTTGGACTAAGAAGATACAAGATTGAAGACTTCGTCCCGTGTCCGGGTGGGACTCTCCTTCGCGTGGAAGGCAAGCTTGGGAGTTCGGATATGTAGATCTCCTCCCTTGTAACCGACTCTATGTAACCCTAGCCCCCTCAAGTGTCTATATAAACTGGAGGGTTTAGTCCGTAGGACAACAACAATCATAATCCTAGGCTAGCTTCTAGGTTTAGCCTCTATGATCTCGTGGTAGAACAACTCTTGTAATACTCATATCATCAAGATCAATCAAGCAGGACGTAGGGTATTACCTCCATCGAGAGAGCCCGAACCTGGGTAAACATTGTGTCCCCCGCCTCCTGTTATCATCCGCCTTAGATGCACAGTTCGGAACCCCCTACCTGAGATCCGCCGGTTTTGACACCGACATTGGTGCTTTCATTGAGAGTTCCACCATGTCGTCACCATAAGGCTTGATCGCTCCTTCAATCATCGGCAACGATGCGATCTAGGGTGAGGTCTCCCCGGACATATCTTCATATTCGGCGGCTTCGTACTGCGGGCCAACTCGCTTGGCCATCTGGAGCAGATCGAGAGCTACGCCCCTGGCCATCAGGTCAGGTTTGGAAGCTTGAACTATACTGTCGACATCTGCGAAGACTTGATCTTCGATGGATTCGAGCCCATGTCAGGTGCGCCGCACAGTCACGATGAGCATGACTTAGCTCTGCCGCCGGACGGTGTTCGGGAGATCACACCTGTGGCTACTCCGGCCCTCAATCCGGAGCAGATAGTGCCGTCCGAGGACGGGTGGATGGACCCTGCCACAGAGGCCGCACACTCAGCGGCGATAGAGCCGAATAATGACTCCACCTCCCATGAGACCTGTGTTGCAGGACCCTTGGATTCATCCCCGTCCACAGGCTCCAAACCGCCTGCGTCTGTGCTTATCGAATCTGATTGGGCACCGATCATGGCGTTTACCTCCGCGAATATCTTTTAGCACTCGCCCTTGGGCGATGTGCTAAATTCAGTGAGGTCTCTCTCCTTGTCAGGAGACCCTTGGCCGAACTATGTCCGGCTCGAGTGGGAAGCGGACGATGAAGAAATTCGTCCTCCACCCACCACCCACTTAATAGCCACTGTCGACGAATTAACCCACATGCTTGATTTAGGCTCCGAAGACATCGATGGTATGGACGACGATGCAGGAGAAGAATAGGAACCACCGCCCATAGGGCGCTGGACAGCCACCTCATCATATGATATATACATGGTGGACACCCCAAAGAAAGCGATGGCAATAAGGCAACGGAGGATAATTCCCTCGAGAAGCAATCCAAGCACCGGCGTCATCGGCGCCGCTCTAAGCCCCGCCATAGCAAAACAGCGATACCGGCACAAGAGACAATAACGCCGCGGACAGTGCCGAAGACAATCCCCTCCAGCCAGGCTTCAAGCAGGAGGATGGCAAGCTAGCCCTAGGGAACAGGCGGCAGACAGAGAATCAGAGGATGACAATTACATGCCTCTCTCCGATGACGAGGTGAGCCTCGGTGATGAAGAATTTATCGTGCCTGAGGATCCCGTCGAGCAGGAGCGCTTCAAGCGCCGGCTTATAGCCACAGCAAAAAGACTGAAGAAAAAGTAACAGCAGCTTCAGGCTGATCAAGATCTGCTAGCGGATAGATGGACCGAGGTGCTGGCAGCCGAGGACTACGAACTCGAGCTCCCAACCAAAAGTTACCCAAAGTGCAGGTTGCTACCCCAACTCGAGGAGGAAGCATTAAGGCCTACACTACCAGCGTATGATGGGGCTGACTGGCCACCTCGTGGCCAAGACAAAGCGGCGTATCAGCCCAATATCCAGCCCACACCCCGTCGCCAGTTAAACAAAAACACTAAGGCCCGAGGCAACACGTAGGACCTGCGAGAAGTATTGGAAAACAAAGTAGGACATACAAGATTGATCTACGGATCATGGGGGCGCGCCCCAATGAGTGACGATGACCGTCACACTGGATATACTAAAAGCAAATCCGGCCGGGCCAAATATAGCAGACAAGACTCATATGAACCACGTCGTGATATAGCCCTGCACAGAGGCGCCGCACACCCCCTATGCTTCACTGATGAAGTAATGGATCACGAATTCCCAGAAGGTTTTAAACCTGTGAATATTGAATCATATGATGGCACAACAGACCCCGCGGTATGGACCAAAGATTTCCTCCTACACATCCACATGGCCCGCGGTGACGATCTACATGCCATCAAGTACCTCCCATTAAAACTCAAAGGACCTGCTCGAAATTGGCTGAATAGCCTGCCGGCAAACTCCATTGGCAGTTGGGAGAACTTGGAAGACGCATTCCTTGATAAGTTCTAGGGCACTTATGTGCGACCACTGGATGCCGATGACTTGAGTCACATAACCCAACAGCCAGGGGAACCAACCAGGAAATTCTGGACTCGGTTCCTAACTAAAAAGAACCAAATCGTCGACTGTCCGGATGCCGAGGCCTTAGCGGCATTTAAGCATAACATCCGCGACGAGTGGCTCGCCCGACACCTTGGCCAAGAAAAGCCGAAGTCCATGGCAGCCCTCACGACACTCATGACCCGCTTTTGTGCGGGAGAGGATAGTTGGCTGGCTCGCAGCAACAACACTTCAAGAAACCCTGGCAAATCAGATGCCAAAGATAGCAACGGCAGGCTATGTCGCAACAGAAACAAGCGCCACAACAATGGCAACAACACCGAAGACACGACAGTTAATGCCGGATTCAACGGCTCTAAATCCGGTCAGCGGAAAAAGCCGTTCAAAAGACGCAATCTGGGCCCTTCCAGCTTGAACCGCATACTCGATCGTTCGTGTCAAATTCACGGCACCCCCGATAAACCAGCCAACCACACCAACAAAGAATGCTGGGTGCTTAAATAGGCCGGCAAGTTAAATGCCGAAAACAAGGAAAAGGGGCTGCATAGCGACGACGAGGAGGAGCCCCGGCCGCCGAACACAGGAGGAGAGAAGCAATTTCCTCCCCAAGTGAAAACGGTAAACATGATATACGCAACCCATATTCCCAAGCGGGAACGGAAGCGTGCACTGAGGGATGTCTATGCGATTGAGCTAGTCACCCCAAAGTTCAACCCATGGTCTTCTTGTTCGATCACCTTCGATCGCAGGGACCACCCCACCAGTATCCGTCATGGCGGTTTTGCCGCATTGGCCGTTGACCCCATCATCGACGGATTTCACCTCACTCGAGTCCTTATGGACGGTGGCAGCAGCCTGAACCTGCTCTATCAGGATACAGTGCGTAAAATGGGCATAGACCCCTTGAGGATGAAACCCACCAAAACCACCTTTAAAGTTGTCATCCCATGTGTAGAGGCCTGTTGCACGGGCTCAATCACACTGGAAGTGGTCTTCGGATCACCGGACAACTTCCGAAGTGAGGAGTTAATCTTCGATATCGTCCCCTTCCGTAGTGGCTATCACGCACTACTCGAACGAACCGCATTTGCCAGATTCAATGTGGTACCGCATTATGCATACCTCAATCTCAAAATGCCTGGACCTCACGAGGTTATAAAAGTTAATGGAAACATTGAACGCTCACTCCGCACGGAGGAGCACACTGCGGCCCTCGCAGTAGAAGCACAAAGCAGCCTTATGAGGCAAACCGCCAATTCGGCGAAAAAGACCCCGGACACCTTCAAGCGAATCCGGAGTACCCTGCAAGAGGATCGCCAGACACGTTCAGAGCTTGCCTAGCAATTCGGCCTCCG
The DNA here is from genome assembly GCF_018294505.1 of Triticum aestivum. Lineage (NCBI taxonomy): Eukaryota > Viridiplantae > Streptophyta > Magnoliopsida > Poales > Poaceae > Triticum > Triticum aestivum. Next base: position 329,593,956 of record NC_057812.1, read on the forward strand.
TCCCAGTCCCAGTCAAGCAGTGAAATTTGCGCCGCGCGTACATAATTACGCACTCAAGATACCATGGGCATAGGCAGAGGCACGGCCACGGCACGGCCCGCAATGCGGCTCAACTGCTTCAGGACCCGTATACCTTTTACATTTTCTTCCTTTCAGGCCCCTATCCTCTGAAGGCCCTCTCCGATCGTCTGATTATCAGACCCGTCACGGGAAGGAAGCACCAAGGAAGCAAGAAGCTTTGACGTACAAGGGAATCCTCAGGTGGTCTCTGATAACGATCGATATACCTGTTTTGCATACCCACACGGAGCTTGACCTCGGATAGGACATGTCAAATAGTCATATCTTTTACTTATTGCACTACATGTATGCATACGCTTTGACGTATCATTTAAATAAAAATGTACATCATTAGCTCATTATTGCATTCCTTTATCTTTTTTTCCTGTCTGCTTACTTATGACAAGTTGCACCCGTACATTCTGATACGACTAGTGCGCCAGGGGCTTCAGTTTACCCCATAACACGGCATGAAAAGTACGAACACTTTCGACAATGCGGCACCCCGAACTTATAGCATTATATGCATCAGCTCTGAATCATGTCTTGGGTCAATAGTTGGGTTTGCCCGGCTCCCATGTTTTGGTACCTTACGTTCCGCTCTATCGGCTAAGGTAGCACTGGGAGAACTACCGCGATTGTGTCCCGGTTCTTCTGGATGAGCACCTTAGTAGAGAAAGCCGAAAACTGACTGTCATGATGCGGCGAGGACTGGTCGCTGTTCGAGAGGTCTCAAATCCTTAAAGATTTTTTCTGCTTCAGGTGAGGAGTCGGCCTTGTCCGATTTAGGCGTACATAGCGCCCGAAGTTCGGCCTTCCGAATACTAGGGGCTTCGCCAAAATTTAAAATTGTAGACTTCTATGGCTAAGTGAGAGGGACAAAGGCTTCACTACAAAAAAATACACTTCCGTGATGATACGTGTTTGTCACAGTAGGTCGCTTTTTCTGTCATGCATGTACATCCATGACAAATTTATGACAGAATCAAGATAGTCATACCTGTGCTATCGTAGAAGTGTTCCATGACATTGCCAAAATTATCATCACGGAAGTGTCCACTTCCATGACGATAAATTGCACGTCACAGAAGTGCTTTTGTCAAGGGTGACTGACACGTGGCATCCACCGTAATGGAACATCGTTAAGCTATCAGGTCGGATTTTGGATCCGATAACCCGTTAACAGCCACGACCAATGCCGATTTTCCACGTGTAATATTCTCATTGGCTAATGGATCCACGCGTCAGCTCCGCGTTGGCACAGGTGTCACTCATCCAACGGTCGAGATGGGCCTATGATATGTTGACACGTGGACCGGCCCAAAAGTGGCCCACAAAGTTTAAATGGGCCGGCCCAACCGAAGGCCCATAAGATTTAGCGGACCATAATGGGCCAGCCCAGCTAAAGGCCCACAAAATTTAGCGGACCATAATGGGCCGGCCCAGGTAAAGGCCCACATGATTTTGCAGACCATAATGGGTTGGCCCAGCTAAAGGCCCACAAAATTTTGTAGACCACAATGGGTCGGCCCAGCTAAAGGTCCACAAGATTCTGCAGACCATAATGGGCCGGCCCAGCTAAAGGCCCAACATTCTCTATCAAATCGGCCCGTCAACGGCCTGTCCTAAACTTGTCATCAACGCGGCCCATGGTCACTTCTGGCCCATTAACAGTCCGCTAAGTAATTGGGTCAAATTATGGCGCGGTGTATTTCCGGCCTGTTAAAGGTCCGGCTTCATTTGGGCCCATTTACAGGCCATCAAAACTTTCGGCCCATAAATGACCATGAAGGATTTGGGTCATATTCAGCCATGTCCGACATTCGGCCCGTTAGAGGCCCACTATAGCTTTGGGCCACTTTCGGCCTGTTGTCATTTTTGGCCTGTTAACGCCGGACGTAAACCATGGGCCATGTGTGGCCCAACATCATATCGGGCCCATTAATGGCCCATATAAAAATGACGATAATCTAGCCCGACCGAAGTTCCGGCCTGTTAAAGGCCCGTGTATTAGGTCGGCGCATTTACGGCCCGTCCGAATTTCGGCCTGTCAAAGATCCGCATCGTAAATGGGCCACCATTTCGGCCTGCAAAGTCCAGTGGGTTATTTGGCGCAATCAGGGCCGAATCTCACTTTCGGTCTATTAAAGGCCCATGTTTTTTATGGGCTCGAGATATTTACACCTGTAAACGGCCTATTTTACTGAGGGCCCAAATTATGTTTAGGCCTGTTAAAGGCCCACTATGGGCACAGGCCTACCAGAAAAATATGAAAGCTTATGCTGATTTAGGCCCATATATTTTTAGTGGGCTACATGCCAATTTCGGCCCATAATCGTTTTTAGCCCAATTGGAATGGGCCCGACGAATGTTGGCATGTTGGGCTCCTACGAAGCTTTCGGCCGAATACATTACTAAGATAAACCTACACTATACAAAAATAGCGTCGTAATTACTGCAGCCTGAGGCAGCATCATAAATGTTGTATCACAACAAAATAAATTCCAACCATACAACAAAAGGCATGTCGGCATAAAGTTTATAGTCCTTCCAGATAAAAGCACCATCAGATGTATAGAAGAACATATAATTTGACCTGAGTGCTAATGTTTCAGGCTGTAGAATCTGATGGAGCAGCACGATCTCCACCTTTTTTCCGCCATTGCTCTTGAACAACGAAGCAAATGTCTGATAGTCTAGTTTCAAAACCATTCATATCTTGACGACATTTCTCAACCACTATTCTTGTTTTCGAAACAACGTCCATTAAGGATTGGACTTGTGTCTAGAGCACAAATATATCACTCTGTCTAGTAGGAAGATTTTTTTCAGTAGGCGATTTGGACGAGGTTACCTTGACAACCAACCCAAAATTACGTAGGAAGGTGCCTTTTGCACTGTTAGTGGAGAGATACGGATGCACTGCAGCAAGAGGTGACATTGTGCCTGTAGTAGCCTCGTCACCTTCAGGTGGTTGTGGCTGTTCAATCATTTGTTCCATAGCTTCCTGAAATTTGAACTTGTAGATTAGTGTACCAGATAAGTTACTAATGAGACAAAAACAAACAAAGTAGGTTAAATGTTTATACATAACTTATTATGGTGAACTACTGTAATACATTAGCGTGTATTGTAGTGCCAACTACATAATAAAATCACTTTCAGAACATATGTCCATGTAGCATGCCTCAGTATTGTCTATTTCCTCACATTTGTTGACATCTATGGATAAAGAGACATGGTTTAAAGTAGGATGAACATAGTATGACATCATTCATATCATGGGCAAATAGATATAAAACAAACAGGCTATTTTATCATTGTGTGAGCACGTGAACATAACAACTAGATTACAGAACAAGACCAAAAGAATATCCTTCATCTCTTTTAAACCATGTAAGGTGAAATGATACGTTAAGACAACTGCGAATAAAAGTCAACATAGTAAATGACATTCGCTGGAAACCAAGTAGTTAAATGAACACATCATAGTACCAATCAGTGCAAGGCAGGAGGAGTAAGGACTTACAACAGCAGCTTGAACTGGTGTGCTCATGCCCTTCATCTTGCTGGTGTGGCAATCCTTGAAGATTTGCATTGCATTCGGTTCAGGTTCTTTTTGGTCCGCACGGCTTTCCTCTGTATTTGGAACAAGTCAATATAGATATGATAATATGGCACAAAAAAAGAAGGAAGTAGCAGCTATTTACAAGAGCCTCATAGTGTGCAATATAGCTACGAGATCCTGTTGTCTGTTGGAATTTCACTTTAGAACAGTTGGTTTTGTTCTTCAAACAGTTAGCCTAGAAGAAGATTCACTTGTAAGGCACATACATAAATACAAGTTCAATATGTGGTCTGATCAAATACATATAACCTACCTGATACTTTGGATCAGACCAATGTTTAACGAGGGTTGTCCAGTCTTCATCTGTAATATATTCCACTGGAGATGTTTGGGCGATTTCATTGTTAGACTTGCCTTCAAAGTGAGATTTTCTAAGGTGGTACCGATACTGTCGCAGAGTAGACTGAAAAACATGAGTGCATGCTTGTTTAGTTGCATCATCTTTCGGATCCAACTTGAACCTCATCTGTTGAAAAACGAATGTGAGTCTTATTAGGAGGAAGCTAGAAAGTATGGGACACATCAAGACAATATTACTAATTGCGATGAATAACATTACTTACGGATAAATGGTCAAGGAAGGTGTTAAACTGGGTATTGTGTTTCTCATTCCTGTACTGGATCCACATTGGGAGGATACGTGCATGACACCTAACGGCAACTACTGCCTCTGATACTAACTTGGCTGACTCTGTAGCATCACGTGGCCTTTTTAAACCTCCCTCAAAATGGATCTCCATTCTTCCTCCTTTAGATTTTGTTAATCTGTCAAGCATTAACCCTGATGTCTATTTCCGCTTGCGCCATGGTGCTAGTTCAACAACGAATATGGAAAGTGTTAGTGTACATCAAACTGTGAGAGTACATATAAAGGAGCATGCAACTGCAACTTGACTCGGTCAGGTACCGTCTTGGTGTTGATGCTCATGAGGTTCATCTGATCTTGCCAAGTCCTGTTGTGTCAGCGGTGCTTCAGAAGTAGTGTTAGGTGTGAAGGCAGCTTGGGAACTGGCCAGTTCCGGAGGAAATGAACGAGTAACTGGTTGAGATGCTGGTACAGTTGAAGCGGATGCTGCAGCTGGTGGAGCAGGTGATATTGTGTTTGTAGATTTAGCTGGTGGACTTGGACCTTCTACTGCACTATAAGTACCAGCAGAATCTCGACGGTAGAACCTTTTCCGTTTCACCCGACGAGTAACAGCACTCCCTACTATATTATTTTCCTTGCTCTTTTTTTGACTTTGCCATGTCAAGCTGTACCCACAACACAAAAGAATAAAATCACTCTTCAGAACTCATTGATGCATGATACAGACAAGCAATACTTTGATGTAAGATAATCGTATGAGGATGGAATATGTAAGAAAAACAGGACGGCATGACATATTCACAGCTACGATGTGCAAACTAAGCAGAAGGGTTTTTTAGAAAATAGAAGTAATGCAAGCTAGACACCATATGAAAGATGCAACCAATATTACTCTGTCAAGTTAAAAGTGTCTTGTCATAAGTGGCAATTCGAAAAATTAGAAGCAGTACAACATAGAAATCAATGCAAGATGCAACCACTATCAAACTGCCATGCTAAAAGCGTCCAATCATGAGTGACTGATGCGGGATACACAACAACAGTACTTTGATGTAAGAACATGGTATGATAGATAGATGTAGTGTATTCTAGACACAGAAAGCCATGTCATATGCACATGTATAACGTATAAACTCAGCGGGTGCTATTTAATCAAAATAGAAAAAATACAGGCTAGACAACATATGCAACATGAAACCAATTATCACACTGTCAACTTAGAGAAAGCACCTGCGATGGTGGAGTACGGGAGATGAATTCATCATGTAGACTTGGGACTTCAACTTCATTAGCAGTAGCAGTGGCAAATCTAGAGAGTCTCTGTTTGCGTCGGTGCGGAGGACCACCAACATCCCCTAACTTACTCTTTTCCTTCCTATTTCCGGATATTTCCTTATGAAGTCAACACCACAAGAATATGAATAAAATTAGCTCTGCATAACTGGTTGATGCATGATACAGATGAACACTACTTTGATGTAAGGCAAGCGCATGATAGGAGTATGGAATATATACAAAAAAGATAGCGTTTCATATTCACACGTACGATGGGAGGATGGAATAGGTATGAAAAAAATAATAAGCGGAAGGCATTTCAACAAAATTCGAAGAAATGAAAGCTAGGCACCATATGAACATGCAACCAATATCACTTTATCAGGTAAAAAGTGTCTCGTCGTAAGTGCCATTTCAAGAAATTTGAAGCAGTACAAGCTAGAAGACAATGCAAGATGCAACCTACATCACAGTCCCAAGTTAAATGTGTCTTATGGGTAAGTGATTGTTGCAGGTATAAGTTGTAAGCTACGCAGATGCAATTCAACATAATCAGAAGCAATACAAAATAGACATCATACGGAAAACACAACCACGTATAACAGTTCCAAGTAAGAGCAAGCACCTGTGATGGTGGAGTAGGGGAGATGTGCTCATCATGTACACGTATGTTCTAGAAACAGGAACACGTGTCATATTCACAGGCATTATGTGTAAAGTAAGAAGATGCAATTCAAGTTAGAAGCAATACAAGCTAGACATCATACGCAACATGCAAGCACATATAATAGTGTCAAGTTAGAGCAAGCACCTGTGATGGTGGAGTAGGGGAGATGTGCTCATCATCTACACAGCTACGTTGACTGTCCAGCCTTGTGTTGTCTTGCGAATCTTGTTGGGAGGATGGCGGAGTAGAATCTATAGAGACCCCCTGTTTGAGTTTCTCCGAAGGACCACCATCATCCACTGCCGGGCTAATTTCCTTCAGCTGTAATGATTTTGCATTGTGAAGTCAAACCGATAAGAAAAAGGAATAAAATTCACTCTTCAGAACTCATTCATGCATGATACTGACGAACACTACTTGGATGAAAGGTAAATACATGATGCGAGGATGGAATATGTATGGAAAACAGGATGGTATGACATATTCACACCTATGATGTGCTAACTAAGCAGAAGGCATTTCAACAAATTAGAAGCACTGCAAGCTAGACACAATATGAAAGATGCAACCAATATCACTCTGCCAAGTTCAAAATGTATGGCGTTTCAACAAATTAGAAGCAGTACATGCTAGAAATCATACGCAAGACACAACCAATATCACAGTGGCGACTTAAAGGTGCCTTATCATAAGTGACTGATGCGGGATATGCAAGAATAGTAGTCTGATGTAGAAACAGGAACACATGTCATATTCACAGGCATTATGTGTAAAGTAAGCAGATGCAATTCAACAAAGTTAGAAGCAATACAAGCTAGACATCATACGCAACATGCAACCACATATAATAGTGCCAAGTTAGAACAAGCCCTTGTGATGGTGGAGTAGGGGAGATGTGCTCATCATCTACACAACTACATTGACTGTCTAGCCTTGCGTTGTCTTGCGAATCTTGTTGGGAGGATGGCGGAGTAGAATCTATAGAGAACCTCCGTTTCAGTTGCTCGGAAGGACCACCATCATCCAATGCCTTGCCAATTTCCTTCAGCTTTATTGATTTTGCATTGTGAGGTCATACCGACAAGAAAAAGGAATATCATTCGCTCTTCAGAACTCATTCATGCATGATACTGACGAACACTACTCTGATGAAAGGCAAAGTCATGATATGAGGATGGAATATGTACGAAAAAATGGACGGCTTGACATATTCACACCTATGATGTGGTAACTAAGCATAAGGAACTCCAACAAATTAGAAACACTGCAAGACACCATATGGAAGGTGCAATCAATATCACTCTGCCAAGTTAAAATTTCCTCGTCATAGGTGGTGTTCATCAAACTAGAAGTAATACATGCTAGAAATCATATTCAAGACGCAAACCAATATCACACTGCCAACTTAAAGGTGTCCCATCATAAGTGACTGATGCAGGATACACAAGAAGAGTAGTTTCATGTAAGAACATGGTGTGATAGACAGATATAGTATGTACCAAAAACAGGAAACCGTGTCATATTCACATGTATATGTGTAAGCTAAGCAGATGCAGTTTACACTAATTAGGAGCAATACAAGCTAGACACCATATGCAACATGCAACCAGATATCACACTGCCAAGTTAGAGCAAGCACCTTGGATGGTGGAGTAGGGGAGCGGAGACTTGGACCTTGTAATGCACTATCAGTACAAGGAGAATTGGTACAGATGCTCTGTTTACGTTGCTGCAGAGGACCACCATCATCGCCTTCCTTTCTCTTTTCCTTCCTCTTTCTTGATTTTGCCTTGTCAAGTCAAACCCACAAGAAAAAGGAATAAAATTTGCTCTTCAGAACTCATTGATGCATGATATTGATGAACACTACTTTCATGTAAGGCAGCCGCATGATAGGAGGATAGAATATGTATGAAAAACAGGATGGCGTGACATATTGACATGTATGATGTATAAAGTGTAAACTAAGCACAAGGTTCTCGAACTTGTTAGAATCGATGCAAACTAGAAACCATATGAAAGATGAAACCAATATCACTCTGCCAAATTAAAATGGTGCCCTAACAAATGTATTTGACCAAATTAGAAGCAATACATGGCAACAGGCTAGAAATAATATGCAATATGCAACGAATAAAGGTGACTCATCGTAAGTGATTGGTGCAAGATACAGAAGAGAGGTAGTTTCATGTAAGAACAAGGTTAACACATAGATGTAGTGTGTACCAAAAATGGAAAGGCATGTCATATTCACAGGTATAGTGTGTAAACTAAGCAAATGCAATTTACCCTAATTAGAAGCATTACAAGCTAGACACCGTATGCAACATGCAACCACATATCACACTGCGAAGTTAGAGCAAGCACCTGTGATGGTGGTGTAGGGGAAGTGCAGTCTTCAGGTACAGAGCTATGTTCAATATCTTCATTTAGGTTTGCTGTTTCTTGAGAATCATGTGGAGAGGATGAAATTGCATTCTTTATAAGAGTATTGTGTCTCATATTAACCCACGCGCATGACTGTCTCATCATAAGCGATAGACGCAGGATACACAAGAACAATAGTTTGATGTAAGAACATGGTGTGATAGGCAGATGTAGTATGTACCAAAAACAGGAAGGCGTGTCATATTCACATGTATAATGTGTAAGCTAAGGATATGCAATTTAACAAATTAGGAGCATTGATGAGGGATACACAAGAAAAGTAGTTTGATGTAAGAACATGGTTAATAGAAAGACGTAGTAGGTACCAAAAACAGGAAGGCATGTCATATTCGCAGGTATAATGTGTTAAGTAAGAAGATGCAATTTACCCTAATTAGAAGCATTAAAAGGTAGACACCATATGCAACATGCAACCACATATCACACTGCCAAGTAAGAGCAAGCACCGGCGATGGTGGTGTGGGGGGAATTGCGGTGATCAACTAGAGAGCTACGTTGACTATCTTCATTTAGCCTTGCTGTTTCTTGAGAATCATGTGGGGAGGATGATACTGCACTCTTTAAACGAGTAGGGCGTCTCACAGTAACCCACTCAGGTGACTGTCTCATCATAAGTGATTAATGAGGGATACAAAAGAGCATTAGTTTGATGTACGGACATGGTTAATAGACATATGTAGTATGTATCAAAAACAAGAAGGCATGTCATTATCAAAGGTATAATGTGTAAAGTAAGCAGATGCAATTTAACCAAATTGGAAGCAATACAAGCTAGACACCGTATGCAACATGCAACCACATTTGACAGCGTGAAGTTAAAGCAAGCACCTGGGATGGTTGTGTGTGGCAATTGAGATCATCAACTACAGAGCTACGTTTACTGTCTCCAACTGCTGACACTGCACCCATTAGAGCGCTGAAACGCTTAGTGCTTATCTTCGAATTACACTGGAGCGACTTCTATCTTTTCTTTTCTGCATTCATCAACACTGCGTCAGAGTCTGAAATACCCATGCATAAAAAAACAATAGTGTGAGTATGGGTGAACTGTGTGCACAATTAGTACAGTGTAAAGGTAGTAGATAGCAGGTCGGTGAGAAATAAATGACGGGAGACATAGGATAGATCTACAACATGCATGGCACACTAAATTACTACAGGATTCTATGAAGATAGCAGTCGACTGAAAGAAAATAGGTCAGTCCATTTTTTCTGCACCGTCTGATGTACAAAGAACGGGCAGATCGCCTTCATCTACCTCCAGCCAGTCAGTGTTGACAATCTTTCTCGAAACGCCAGCGACCACCGGCCCAGTATTCCTCCCCTGCCTACGCCCTCCCCTCGACCTCACCGCACCGCCGTGCTTGGCACCGCCCCCCGGCCATCCATTCAAGCCCCGCCGACCTCCAGATCGGGCGCAAGCAGCTCCTGCGCCCCACACCCCTATGATAGACACCGATGCACCGCTTCCCCGGGGAACAGGCGGACTAGGTGCTCCGCGCGCCTAAGCGGGTGCTGCTTCTTTTAATTGCGGTTCGACTGACCCTGAATTGAAATCCAGGCGGGCTACTAACCTCTAGCAAAGGTGAAATAGTAAAAGGGAGGAAACCTTGTGCATTAAGTATCACGAAGAAGATGCAGTAAAAAGCGCTCAACTAGTTTCTTTCGTGGGATGAATATGGTGTGAGCGGAGACGTAATATTTGCACGAATAAGGGAAGAGGAGTACCTCTTTCTACTGGCAGTGTTGTGTCCTCCTTCTGTTTTTCCGACGATCTTCTTGTTGTTCGCCAGAAACCAGAAGTTGTGGGGAACGGTGCAGCCTTGGACGAACCCATGGCCAAGTTGTTGAGTGTGGTGCAGCGGCCGTTTGTCGACGGCGGGGAAGCAGATCTGAGGTGGCGAACGACGGTGTAGCGGGAACAGCTCCTGTGTGGTGGATGGTTGCGGTAGTGGAGCCGCAGCAGTGAGGCGCATGACGGTGTGGTCGGAGTGGTTCTGGTACGGCGCACGTCGGCATCGGCGTCGTGGAGCCAGCTCTGCCTCGGCTTCAGCTGCTAAGTCCTTGAGGGCGTTGCAGTTGCGGTGGACGATGATGTCGGGGTACCGGCTCTAGCGTGATGGAGGAGGGCGGTGGTGGATTGGCCACTATGGGGTGGAGGACGGAGGAGGCTTGGGTTTCACGGCTGGTGGAGAGGGCGTTTTCGCACCCACGGAGTATGAATGGAGAAACGGAGGGAGGCGAGGAACTAAGGGGTAACAATGTTTCAGTATGAGACGCGCTTGTTTGAAATTTGGGGAAAGTTACAAACTTTGCCCCCATCTAAAATTTCGGACATATTGCGGGTTGGGGGTAGGACAGTCATGTCAGGTGTCCCAAATGTGGGCGGGATAGATTTCAGCCGAGCGCATGGGTAGACGCCCACGGCGTATGAATGCTTCTTGGAGGCGGTTGAGACTGGCGTCTTGGTGAAGTTACAAACCTACCCCGGTTTAGACCTTTGGCCATCGGGCCGATAGGCTACATGGGCCAGAGTCAGGACAGTAATTTCCTACCACCAAAACATTACTCTCGCGCGGTTTCGGGTGACCAGAGGCCTATTTGGCGCTTCGTTCAATATTTTGGAGCAGAAGCATTAATGTTTTCGGTTCTCTTGAATTGAACTTTTAGGATTTGTCAAACTTCACAAATCTTTACTCTTGAAAATCCTAAAGCTACGATTATTTTGCAATGGAGGGGGTACATTTGAATATACATTGTACACGAGTATATATTAAAAAATATGCAACTTACCTCAGTTCATGCATGGTTCCAGATATAATCTCCTTGGTTGCAAAAAAGTTAGATATGCGTATGAATATATATAGCATGTTCAAACTCACAACAAAGATTGATGCCCCCTTTTACATCTGATTTACAAATGCCATTATCTCGGGTTCAAATAGATGAGCACTTCCTATGAATTCGAATCTTCGAAACCCCCTTTATGTTGAATTCGACATGTATTCTATTTCGTAGCTAGCAATTTGGAATGTATCCATGCAAGTGACAAATGTATAAAGTGCTTCACACTAACAACATGGAGTGCACTAATTAATGTTTATATATGAATTGCAAAAGCATCCATTGCCTGTATTTCAAACCGCTCTCACTCTATGGATCGATAATATGAAATAAACACATGCACATGCTAGAATTCAATAGAGTATGGGTGTCTGATAGACTGATTTTCTTCCATACGCAATTTGCAAAATTCATGATCTCATCCAAAAATAATAATGCCATTTATATTTTAATTTAATGCGTAGAATTGCCTTTTACACATAGATGCACTATGCCTCGCCCCGTTCTCACAAACGTGTTATATATCTCTCTATCTAACGCATAAGTGCACACACTTTATATGCATCGGCATTTCTCGTTCACACATGTTCACAATCTCTCTCAGGGTGTCGGGGTGTCTCACGCACATGCTCTCTCTATTTCTCTCTCTCTCTCTCTCTCTCTCTCTCTCTCTCTCTCTTTCTGACTACTATGTACCACTCTTTTCACTAATCTTAGTTAGAAAACACTATTTCTCTCACATGCATATATACACATGCACGGTCTCTACTAGCCCTCTATACGCACATATATGTGCCTACGTGTCTCCCGCACGCACATTATCTTTAGGCCTCTCTCGCACACATTGCCCCCCGACACACCTCTCTCTTAGTAGTTGGAAGATATGATTTCATCATATCATTTGGTAGGATATCCCTGGCTGTTAGGCTGGATGGTAATACAAGGCAAAGTTTTACCCTAGTTCGGATCAGACCCTTGCAGTTGAAGAAAGAGCCTACTCCTGGTACTGTATATTAGTGATAGGGGTGTGTACAAAGTACACGTGAATACCATGCATTGTGCGTGTGTGTATACTATCGACGAACTAGCCCCCAAGCTTGTATAACATACTAAGGGCCTAGGGTTACAAATCATATATAGTCGGCTTATCACCAGTGGGGATAGAGTCCTCCGCGACTCTGGTAGCTTCGTGTTGTATGCCAAGTCCTCCACATGGGTCTTCGTATAACACGTCTCGGTCCAACCTATATGTGGCGCAGGATGGAACCGACCCATGAGTCTTCATGTTGACCCACCACAACTAGAAATGATGTGCCCACCACACCACACACGCAATCGGGGACTGTTCAACTCACCCATCCTTCGGGGAAGATAGTCAATGTCTCGACCCGAATAGCCAAGCGACAATTATATTCTCTTAACGCCAGCCCTTTGCCAGACCTTGAGGACATTCCGGTAGTCCGTGACTTCCCGGATGTCTTTCCAGAGGAATTGCCAGGTGTTCCACCTGACAGGGATGTTGAGTTCGTAATAGACCTCATTCGAGGAACCGTTCCGATTGCTAGAAGACCTTATAAGATGGCACCCCTAGAACTAGCCGAGCTTAAGAAACAACTCGATGAGTCCTTGAAAAAGGGTTTCATCCGACCTAGTTCATCTCCGTGGGCTTGCCCCGTCCTATTCGTCAAGAAGAAGGATGGTACGGACCGGATGGTTGTAGATTACCGACCTGTCAATTTGGTCACAATCAAGAACAAATATCCACTTCCCAGGATCAACGACCTGTATGATCAGCTCGCTGGATCCTCAGTCTTCTCCAAGATGGATTTGAGGTTGGGCTACCATCAAATCAAAATCAGAAACGGGGACATTCCTAAGACGGCCTTTGTTACTCGTTATGGCCAATACGAGTACACCGTCATGTCCTTCGGTTTAACCAACGCTCCAGCCACTTTTTCTCGGTTAATGAACTCAATCTTCATGGAGTATTTGGATAAA